>NC_092775.1:9884742-10119742 GCF_047496795.1 Chiloscyllium punctatum
CAATCAACCACACCGCCCTGTAGCCCAATATTTCAGCTCCCCCTCCCATTCTGCCAAGGACATGGAGGCCCTGGGCCTCCTTCACCACCGCTCCCTCACCACCCAACGCCTGGAGGAAGAACGCCTCATCTTCTGCCTCGGAACACTTCAACCCCAGGGCATCAATGTGGACTTCAACAGTTTCCTTATTTCCCTTTCCCCCACCTCACCCCAGTTCCAAACTTCCAGCTCAGCACTGTCCCCATGACTTGTCCTACATGCCTATCTTCTTTTCCACCTATCCACTCCACCCTTCTCTCTGACCTATCATCTTCATCGCCCCCCCCATCCACCCATTGTACTCTTTGCTACCTTCCCCCTCCCTCCCCCCTGACCTATCACCTTCATCCCCTTCCCCACTCATCTATTGTACTCTATGCTACTTTCTCCCCACCCCCACCCTTCTCTCATTTATCTCTCCACCCCTTCAGGCTCTCTGCCTGTATTCCTGATGAAGGGCTTTTGCCCGAGACGTCAATTTTACTGCTTCTCGGATGCTGCCTGAGCTGCTATGCTTTTCCAGTACCTGGTTTCCAGTATCTGCAGTCATTGTTTTTACCTTGTTGATTTTTTTCCTAAACAGTGGCACCACGTTAGCCAACCTCCAGTCTTCCGGCACCTCACCTGTGACTAGCGATGATACAAATATCTCAGCAAGAGGCCCAGCAATTACTTCCCTCGCTTCCCACAGAGCTCTGGGTACACCTGACCAGGTCCTGTGGATTTATCCACATTTTTGCGTTTCAAGATGGTCTACCTCATCAATACTGACCAGGCATCCCAATCTGACCTAGACCCATTTGCCAGCACTTGGCCCATATTCCTGTAAACCCTTCCTATTCAGGTACCCATCCAGATGCCTTTTAAATGTTGTAATTGTACCAGCCTCCACTGCTTCCTCTGGCAGCTCATTCCATTCACGCACCACCCTCTGTGTGAACAATTTACCCCTTAGGTCCTTTTTAAATCTTTCCCCTCTCACCTTAAAGCCGTGCCCTCTAGTTTTGGACTTTCCCACTCTAGAGAAAAGACCTTGGCTATTCACCCTATCAATACACCTCATGATTTTTTGAACCTCTATCACTCCTTCCAAGACTAACATGTCCTAGCTTAGAGTGGTGCAGGAATGCTGTTCATTTCTGATGAAGGACTTTCGCCCGAAAAATTGATTTTCCTGCTCCTTGGATGCTGCCTGACCTGCTGTGCTTTTCCAGCACCACTCTAATCTAGACTCTGATTTCCAGCATCTGCAGTCCTCACTTTTGCCTGACATGTCCTAGCAGCCACTTGATCCTATAGGCTCTGACCAGCAGTAGGTACTCTACCAGATGACCACCAAAGATTCTTACTGACAATCACCCTTTCTGCACAAAGATCTCTCTGATTATTCATCAAACACAGATTCCAATGAATCATCGGAGGAGGGTATGCCAATTTTGATCTTAGCCAATTTCCCAATGGTATCTTTCACTTATTAAGGGAGCATGCCCATGTGCGTATTCTGCATCCATTGAAATGGGCAATTGTCAATGAACTGTCTGAAGGAAGGAAGATCCTGACAATATGCAATGGACATAAATTCTCATATCTAGCCCAGAGGGCAGCAAGGAGCAGAGCAGATCACACATTCATTATTGACCTACCTTGTCATCAGCCCATTCCTTTTGATGAAAGAAAGGACTTTCATTAATGGCCTCTGTCATGTCCCAAATTGCTTTCCAGCCAAAGCTGTACCCTTGAAATGTAGTCACTAATGTAATGTGGGAAACATGACAGCCAACTGATGCACCACAAGATCCTAGACAGAACAATCCGAATATAAGCAGATAATTTGGTTTTAGTGATGGAATTAAGGGATTATCATTGACCATGACAATTTCTCTGCTTAGATGTAGTGCTTAAGACTCTTGTTGTACAGTGGTGGTGTCCCTACCTTTGAGCCAAAAGACCTGGGTTCAAGTCCCCCTTTCCCCAGAGGAGTGTAATAACATCTCTGAACAAATTGATTAAAACACCTCAAAATAGTGCCCATGTAACACAGCTTTGGTTTGATGTCTCATCCGAAAGTGGATACCTCTGACAGTTCTACAGAACCTCACCACACTGAGGTGCCAGCATTGAGTCTGTGCTCAGGTCTCTTGAACAGGACTTGAGCGATACTGAGGGCCATGCCACTGAGCCACAGCTGATGGCACAACAGCGAGGTGTATGTTAGTCAAGTCTGTGAAGAACATCAGTATCCTTTGACAATTTATCTTGGCCACAAAGACAAGTATTTCCCCCCATCCTGTTTGAAATTATATTTTCGCCAACCAAAGATCAGGAGCTGAAGCCAAATTCACACTTCATGAATCCACCACATTCTTACCTTTGTCCAGAGAGACCTAACAACTGAGCACCAACCAGGCCCTCTGATTACACTTGGTGGTGCTCTAACTATTGAGTCTTTCAGGTGATCCCTTTCTCTACTCCCTAACCATTTCTTAACATTAACACAATTGTTTAATTTTTAATAGGATGCAGCAAGGCAAACATTGACCTGGCCTTTGTCATCGATGGGTCCAAGAGTGTACGACCTGAGAACTTTGAACTGGTGAAGAAGTTTGTGAACAACATTGTGGATGCCTTGGATATCTCCAGCCAGGGCACCCGGGTTGCCTTGGTGCAGTATTCCAGCCAGGTGCGCACTGAGATTCCACTGGGCACACACACGACCACTGCGGCTTTGAAGAAAGCAGTGAACAATGTGGTGTACATGGAGAAGGGCACCATGACTGGACTCGCTCTCAAACACATGGTGGAGAACGTCTTCACTGAAGCAGGAGGTGCCAGACCTGGATCTCAGAGCCAGCCCAGGGTAGGCGTTGTGTTCACCGATGGCCGTTCTCAAGACAGCATCTCTGAGTGGGCCAAAAAGGCCAAAGACGCTGGTAAGATGCAGCAGGAGCTTGTCCATCTGGAAAAGGGTCTAATTACAAATGAGGATCTTTTCCATTCGTCACTTGTAACAAATTTTGTCAGCTTATCCTCTCCCCAAAAACCTTCTGGATACTACTCAAACCAAAACCAGTGAATTCATTGCCCTGGAGTTTGAAGATCCATTAGATCCATGTCCAGGGTACTGTACAGGATCTTTTCACTCATCTGAGAGGGTAGGTGAGGTTTTGGCGCCATTATCCATCTGAACAATGGTACCTGTGGCAGTGCAACACTCCCTTGGAAATGCACTGAGAACTCCAACCACAATTTGAGACCCTCAAGTCTCTGGTGCGAGTTCCAACCCATAACACACAGGATCATCTACATTTACAGTGGTGAAGCCAGCTGTATTGCCCAATCAAAAACGATCAGACCACACCTATCCCATTTTGAATTTACTTAATGATTGAGCTTCCATCAGCCTCTGGGGTAGAGAATTCTAAAGATTCAGCCTTTGGCAGGGAAGAAATTCTGCCTCATTTCAGTCCTTGTCTTTTGTTCTGAGACTCTATCCCCTGGATCTAAATCCCAAAGCCAGGGAAACATATTTTTGTAAATGAAAAAGGCAAGTTATCTTCAACTTGTGGCCATAGCGTTAAAATTAAACTTCCTGTGACAAGACAAAGAATGATAGATTTGTCATTACTAACAACATCAAGAGATGTGGGGATAGTGTGGAAGCATGGCATTTGGGTCCAGAATGTCTTAATGGGCTGAATGGCCCATTCCTGTTTCTTTGTTCTTCTATTCTGAGATTCACTGCAATGATATTGCAACCACCAAACTTATTTCTTGGACAAGAACCAATAGAACATTAGGACATTGCAGCATGCCCTTTTTATTGACTTCACATGCTGGGTGAAGGGTTCAGGACTGTCAAGTCATGTCAGAGGTTATTAAAACAGAAGGCCAACTTTAGAATAAAATCGAGAAGTTCACTTCCAGCTAGTATTTTAGATTCATGCATAAATGGGGGAGGCGATTGCTTGGTGGTATTATTGCTGGGTTGTTAATCCAGAGACCCAGGTAATGTTCTTGGAACCCCAGGTTTAAAGCCCCCATTGTACATGGTGCAATTTGAATTTAAAGAAAGAAAAGCTGGAATTAACAATCTAACGATGATCTTGAATCCATTATTGATTGTCAAGAAAAACCCATCTGCTTCACTCAAGTCCTTTCGGGAAGGATTCTGCCCTCCTTACCTGGTCTGGTTTATATGTGACTCCAGACCCACAGCAATGTGGTTGACTCTTAATTGCCCTCTGGGCAATTAGGGATGGACAATAAATGTTGGCTTAGCCAGTGACACCCTCATCCCATGAAAGAATAAATAATAATTGCATGAATTTTACTGCTCTTATCTAGGGTGGCAGATCTAAAGTTTGGACAGAATATATGATAAAAACAAGGATTGAATAAAATGTTAACAAGGAAAAATTAGAATATGAGAAAAGGCCAGCTAGAAATATACCAACTGATGGTAAGATATACTGTATCTCCAAAAAGGGAAGAGTTATCAAAATTCATGGTAGTTCAATAGAATCTGATTTTGGGGTATTATTATTATTGGAAATAAGAAATTGGCAGATGAACAGAACAAGGATTTTGCATCAGTCTTCACAATAGATAACATGAGTAACACCCCATCAGCAACAATAAGTCAAAAAGAGGAAATTGAGAGGCAAGTTCAGGAAAATTACAGTCACCAAAGAAGTGGGACTGAACAAATTGTTGGAGCTGTGAGTTGACAAGTGCTTGGGTCCTGATAGATTTCATCCTCAGGGTCATTAATGAAGTGGCCAGTGACAGAGTTAATGGTTGCATTTTATTTTAGATTTGGGGAATTGCTGCGTAAGCTAAAAGTGCATGAAATTATGGGTAATGTATTAGCATGGGGAAAGGATTGGTTAACTAATAGTAAACAAAAACTGAGGATAAATTAATGTCTTCTGGTGTCAATCAATGGCTCAAGGTGTACCTCAGGGATCAGTGTTGGAACTGCAATTGTTTACAATTTACAGAGATGGGAACCAAATGTAGTGTGTCAAAGTTTGCAGATGACACTAAGATAAGTGGTAGAGCAAAGTGTGCAGAGGACACCGAAAATCTGCAGAGGGATAAAAATAGGTTAAGTGAGTAGACAAGGATCTGGCAGATGGAGTACAATGTTGGTAAATGTAAGGTCATCCATTTTGGTATTAATAACTGCAAAATAGATTTTTATTTAAATGGTGAAAAATTGCAGTATGCTGCTGTGCAGAGGGACCTGGGTGTCCTTGTGCATAAATCACAAAGCATTGGTTTACAGGAGCAGCAGGTAGTTAAGAAAGCTAATGGAATATTGTCCTTCATTGCTAGAGGGATGGCGTTTAAACAAGGAGGTAATGCTGCAGCTGTAAAGGGTGCTAGTGAGGCCACAGCTGTTGTAGTGTGTACAGTTTTGGTCTCTTCCTTGAGAAAGGATGTACTGGCAGTGAAAGTGATACAGAGGAGGTTGACTATGTTGATTCCAGAGTTGAGAAAGTTGGGTTACGAGGAGAGATTGTAGTAGATTGGGTCTATACTTATTAGAACTTAAAAGAGTGAGGGGGGGGGATCTTATAAAATTGTGAAGAGTTTAGAGAAGATAGTAGCAGGGAGGTTGTTTCCACGGGTAAGTGAAATAGAACTGGGGGCATAAACCCAAAATAAAGGGGAGCAGATTTAGGACTGAATTGAGGAGGAACTTTTTCGCCCAAATGGTTTTGAATCAGTGGGATGCCCTGCCCAGGGAAGCAGTTGAGGCTATCTTATTGAATGTTTTTAAGTTAAGGGCAGATAGATTTTTGAACAGTAAAGGAATTGAGGGTTATGGTGAGCGATATTTGTGGTAGGGATATGGTGAGAGATATTTATGGTGAGGGTCATGGTGAGAGATATTTATGGTGAGGGTTATGGTGAGAAGGCGGGTAAATGGAGCTGAGTTCACGAAAAGATCAGCCATGATTTTATTGAATGGGGGAGCAGGCTCAAAGGGCCAGATGGTCTACCCCTGCTCCTAGTCCCTATGTTCTTGTGAATTCTATCTGACCTCAGTCCTGGGCTACTTAGGGATGAGCAATAAATATTGCCAGTGGCACCCACATCCTATAAAAGGATAATATATAGACTTAAAGAGAGAGACACTTACAAACATATAGACTCACTCTCATTGGACATCTAATGAGCTTTGTTGCCTAGGCCCCTTTGCCTGTGGTTAATGAATGGTATGTTCCTTATTGCTATTCACCCTTGCAGGGATCACTATGTACGCTGTTGGTGTCGGTAAGGCAGTGGAAGACGAATTGCGAGAAATTGCATCTGAACCAGTTGATCAACATTTCTTCTATGCTTCAGACTTCAGCATCATCGATCAAATCGCTGAGAACCTAAAAGTGAACATTTGTGAGGGTATGTCTCTGTGGCCTTTTTGTTTATTTCAATAACTAAATAGGTAAAGCTTTAAATCTTTGACTTGATGGATCAGTTAATCTCTTCCTGCCTGTGACATCTTTGTGTACCTCAGAAACAAAAGAAGGTCTGCGGGTGTTGGTAACCTGAAATAAGAGTAGAAAGTGCTGGAGAAACTCAGCAGATCAGGCCTCATCTGTGGAGAAAGAAACAAAGTTAGCATCACAAATCACATTTAACTTTGAAAAGTCATAGCAGACTCAAATGCTAACCCTGTTTCTCCCTCCACAGATGTTGCCCAAATCTGCGGAGTTTCTCCAGCACTTTCTGCTTTTGTATAAATTGGGATTCCTGTTCATGGTTAAAATGGAAGGCAGGAAAATACTTGAGTATTCTATTGCCTTTTTCACTTTGTTAATTACTGAATTGTCACTGAAACATTGCTAGACAATTAGTCCTATGTGCCCTTCAGTTTTCGTTTTATTCCCTACCCCTTCACTCTCTCTGAACCTGGAAACCAAGACTGGCAACTTTAATCAAGCTGTTTCTATATGTCACAGTAACTGCTGACAGAACTACAGCAAGGATGGGATTAATATCACACCGGCAGTAAAGTTACAATGGCAGAGCTGCAGTACCTGCAGTGAGGAAATTCTTAGATAGAAACAAGAAACAGGAGTAGGCCATTCAAGCCTGCTCCCTCATTCAATATGGTCACGGCAGATCATCCAACTCAGCCCCCTGTTCCTGCCTTCTCTTCATACTCTTTGATCCCTTTAGCCTCAGATCTAATTCCTTCTTGAAAACAGTCAATGTTTTGGCCTCAACCACTTTCAGTACCAGTAAATTCCACAGGCTTCCTACTCTCTGCATGGACATATTTCTCCTCATCTCAGTCCTAAACGGCCCACCCTGTATCCTCAAACTGTCAACCACTGGTTCTGGATTCCCTAGTCATTGGGAACATCCTTCCTGTGTTAATCTTGTCTAGCCCTGTTAGAATATTTTTAGGTTTCAATGAGATCTCCCTGTATCCTTCTAAATTCCAGTGAATATAGTCCAAACCAATAAGTGAGGGGGCGGCACGGTGGCTCAGTGGTTAGCACTGCTGCCTCACAGCACCAGGGACCTGGGTTTGATTTCAGCCTCGGGTGACTGTCTGTGTGGAATTTGCATGTTCCACCCATGTCTGCGTGGGTTTTCTCTGGGTGCTCCGGTTTTCTCCCACAATCCAAAGATGTGCAGGTCAGTTGAATTGGCCACGCTAAATTGCTCACAATGTCAGGTGCATTAATCAGGGGGAAATATAGGTTTGGGGAATGGGTCTGGGTGGGTTACTCTTCGGAGGGCCAGTGTGGACTTGTTGGGCCGAAGGGCCTGTCTCCACACTGTAGAGAACTTCATTCAGTAACTGGGAAGATTTATACCATGGAGTTTCACAGGAAGAGGACAAGTTTACCCATTGTGCTCATGTCAACGCACAACTTTGGTGCAATAAGACCATAAATTTATCCTGCTGAATTATACGTTCAAGTGGAGCTCAGCTCCCAGTGTTGACTGTGCTTTGTCAACCCAACTCAAACCCCGAAAAGGATAAAAGTTTACCAATTCAATCTCAATGAATGAGTACAACAGATTTGTGAGTCTGCCTGTTGCACTTATTTGTTTAAACATCTTTAGAATGTCTGCTGTCTTTAGTGCACATAAGAAATCCCATTCGAAGAATAATGGAAACCCCCAGATCATGACAAGTAATAATCCTTTGACCAGCAACATGCAAACATATTATACAGCTGTGCTGATTGTGGGATCTTGCTGTGCTCAACTTCACAACCACATTAGCTCCAACTTCAAACGGAACATCATCGGTGGCAAGCACTTTGGGACAAAGTGAAGTTGTGGTAAAGATTCTATATAAAGGTAATTCTTTTTTCTTTCAGAGGAAGTGACTGGACAGGAGACGATTAAAGATCCATGTGCTTGTGAAACCCTTGTAGCATTCCAACAGGACACATTATCATTGTTAGAAGAATTCTCTCAAAAACATATCCTTTTCTCCATGGAGTGAGCGCTGCTTTTCAATTCCCATTGTTGCCATCGCATATGGCATTCTAGATATCTGGCCAACTAACAACGCAGTGAAGTTAATGTTAAGATACAAAGAGGATTGATGAGGCAGAGTGGTAGATGTGATCTATATGGACTTCAGTAAGGTGTTCGACAAGGTTCCCCATAGGAGACTGATTAGCAAGGTTAGATCTCATGGAACACAGGGAGAACTAGCCATTTGGATATAGAACTGGCTCAAAGGTAGAAGACAGAGGGTGGTGATGGAGGGTTGTTTTTCAGACTGGAGGTCTGTGACCAGTGGAGTACCACAAGGAGTGCTGGGTCCTCTACTTTTTGTCATTTACATAAATGATTTGGATGCGAGCATAAGAAGTACAGTTAGTAAGTTTGCAGGTGACACCAAAATTGGAGGTGTAGTGGACAGCGAAGAGGGTTACCTCAGATTACAACAGGATCTGGACCAGATGGGCCAATGGGCTGAGAAGTGGCAGATGAAGTTTAATTCAGATAAATGTGAGGTGCTGTATTTTGGGAAAGCAAATCTTTGCAGGACTTCTACACTTAATGTTAAGGTCCTAGGGAGTGTTGCTGAAAAAAGAGACCTTGGAGTGCAGATTCATAGCTCCTTGAAAGTGGAGCCATAGGTAGATAGGATAGTGAAGAAGGTGCTTGTTATGCTTTCCTCTATTGGTCAGAGTATTGAGTACAGGAGTTGGGAGGTCATGTTGTGGCTGTACAGGACATTGGTTAGGCCACTGTTGGAATATTGCATGCAATTCTGGTCTCCTTCCTATCAGAAAGATGTTGTGAAACTTGAAAGGGTTCAGAAAAGATTTACAAGGATGTTGCCAGGGTTGGAGGATTTGAGCCATAGGGAGAGGCTGAACAGGCTGGGGCTGTTTTCTCTGGAGCGGTGTAGAGGTTTACAAAATTATGAGGGGCATGGATAGGGTAAATAGGCAAAGTCTTTTTTCTGGGGTTGGGGTGTCCAGAACTAGAGGGCATAGGGTTAGGATGAGAGGGGAAAGATATAAAAGAGACCTGAGGGGCAACTTTTTCATGCAGTGGGTGGTACGTGTATGGAATGAGCTGCCAGAGGAAGTGGTGGAGGCTGGTACAATTGCAACATTTAAGAGGCATTTAGATGGGTATATGAATAGGAAGGGTTTGGAGGGATATGGGCCGGGTGTGACAGGTGGGACTAGATTGGGTGGGAATATCTGGTCGGCATGGACAGGTTGGACTGAAGGGTCTGTTTCCATGCTGTACATCTCTATGACTCTCTGACTCTTTACAAGATATTGAGAGACAGATCCCTCACACAAGTGAAATGTGCTATTTTTGTATTTTATAACTGAGACTGCAAGGTGAAGAAGCCATGGTGTGGGATATAATGAACATTGACAGTGCTGGAAAAGGAATGAACCAGTTCAAGAAGGGGTGAGTTAAGCAATAGCTCGTATAGGTTTGAAATGCCTGAAAGGGTCAACAAACTTCAGATTTAGGAGTTGAATGTTGTTGAAAAGAAAGACATTGCAGGAGTTTTAGGAGGGAGGGCTTCTCTTTTTTTGGAATGATTGACTGGTGGTTTGGTTCCCCACCATCTCCTCACTCAGGACCCTCCCACCTCAGAAAGCTACATCTCCCTATTCCCATCAGTACTTGAGGCTACAGTGGACAGATCTAGGAATACAAGCAGTCCTCCAGAGAGTCTAAGTCCTAGGAGCCTAGGATTAGTGCAACCATAGGAGATGGGAGAAATGAATATTTTGGATCAATATTTACAATGGAGAAAGACATAGAGACTAGGGAACTCAGAAAATAATTGTTGCTGTCTTGAAATCAGTTCACAATACAGAAGAGGGGGTACTGGAGGTCTGAAAAAACATAAAGCTGGATAAATCTCTGGGGCAAGTGTATCCCAGGATATTGTGGGAATCTATAGAAGAAATTGTGGGGCCTCTAGCAGAGATCATCAACAGCCATGGATGAGGTGCTGGAAAACTGGAGGGTGGCTAACATTGTGCCTTTATTTAAGGAAGGCTGTAAGGAGGAGGCTGGAATGATAGACCTGTGAATCTCATATCAATGGTGGGTAAGTTGTTGAAGGGATTCTATGAGATTGGATTTACATGCATTTGGAAAAGCAAGGATTGATTAGGGATATTTAGTATGGCTTTGTGCATGGGAAATTGTGTCTCACAAATTTGATTGGTCATGTCCTCAAAAAACTCAAAGATGCATGAAGGCAAAGTAGGTAGATGTTGTTTTCATGGACTTTAGCATTTGACAAGGTTCTGCATGACAGACTAGTTAGTTAAATTAGATCACTCAAAGAAAGTTTGCCAACTGGATACAAAATTGGCTTGATGGTAGGAGACAGAGGGTAGTGTTGATGGTGGGTTGTTTTTCAGGCGGGATGCCTGTGATCAGTAGCGTTCAGCAAGAATTGGTGTGGGGTCCACTGTTGTTTATCATTTATATAAACAACTTGGATGAGAATTTTATAAGCATGGTTAGAAAGTTTGTGGATGACACCAAAATTGGTGCTATAGTCGACAGTGAAGAAGGTTGTCTAAGATTACAAAGGGATCACTTGGGCCAATGGGCTGAGGAATGGCAGATGGAGTTTAATTTGGATAAATGTGAGGTGGTGCATTTTGTTAAGACGGACATGGACAAGGCTTATACAGTTAATGGTAGGGCCTTGGAAAGTGTTGTCAAACAGACAGACCTAGGAGTTCAGGTACATAGCTCTTTGAAAGTTGCATCACAGATTGACAGGGTGGGGAAGAAGGTGCTTAGCACTCTTGCCTTCATTGTTCAGACCACTGAGTTGGACGCCATGTTGCGGTTGTACAGGATGTTGGTGAAGCCACTTTTAGTGCTGTGTATTGTTCTGGTCACCTTGCTATAGGAAGGATATAATTAACTTGGAGAGGGTTCAGCAGAGATTCACAAGGATATTGCTGGGATTGGAGCAGTTGAGTATAAGGAGAGTTTGGATAGGCTGGAACCTTTTCACTGGAGCTTAGGAGGCTGAGAGGTTTCCTTACAGAGATTTTAAAAATCATGAGGGGCATAGACATGTTCTTTTCCCTAGAGTAGGGGAGTTCAAAGATAGAGGCTATGTTTTTAAGGTGAGAGGAAAAAGATTTAAAAGGGATCTGAGGAGCAACCTTTTCAAACAGGGTGGTTGGTATGTGGAATGAACTGTCAGAGGAAGTAGTAGATACAGGTACAGTTACAATATTTAAAAGACATTCATACATGTACATGAATAGGAAAGGTTTAGAGAGATATAGGCCAAACACAGGCAAGTGGGAGTAGTTTAGTTTGGGAAACTTGGTTGGCATGAATATATTGGGCTGAAGGGTTTGTTTCCATGGTTTATAACTCTACAGCTCTATTAGGTAAGTGTGAGAAGGGTGGATGACCCATGAGGGTTTTGATGAAGAGTTCAAGGGGGTAGGGATGGGTCAATTTGTGGCCTTTGCCCATTCACCTTCCCAGTCACTGATCTCCTCCTGCCAGCCTGATAATTGAGGGTGGGTGGGTGGGAAATGGTCTTGAGTGTTTATTAAAAGGCTACAAGAGGTCCATGGGCTGGCTAGGACCTCGCCTGTCCCACTATAAAATTGAGGAGATGCTGAGATGGATGGAAGGCTGAAGGGAAGGCCATCCAAGGAAATTTCCAGTTCCCCTGTTACCCTCAATGCCAACCCACCCACTCCCCTACACTCCCTCCCTCCCAACAATCAACTGCAAACCAGGACATAGAATTCTGTCCATGCTACCAAAGCTTTTCATTCCGGTGTAATCAGGACAAATGCAAGAATGCCAAATTTCAAAAGTCCACAATTTATGCCACAGGAGTAGTGAGTGCTGGTTTATTGGTTGGCAAGTCAACATTGAATGGACAAGGTTTTGCAATGGGGAACGCAAACTCCCCAAGCTTTTGGTAATTCAAAAAAGATGCAAACCTTAATATTTTCCTCTTATGTACAGAGATCAGGTCCCTGGAAAGGAACTTATATTGCTTCTATTATTATTATGTGCAGATCAACAATAAGCACAATTGTTTTTCTTCCTTTAGTTGTTCATGTAATTATTATCCCACTCTGTTTCTCAAGTGCTGTCAAATCACAGAATGATATCACCAACTGTAGACTTCAGTATAGGTTAGAAGTACTCCGGGTATGAAGGAATTAGGATATGAGATAAAGTGAGGAGTCTTCAGTGCAGAGTGGGTATAGAGAAGGAGACCATGTTAGATAATGAAGAGATTATGACAAACCTAAACTAAAATTCCAAGTAACAGTAGCCACATCCACACCATGTAAAAACCTAAAAAGCTTGTATTTTGGAAGCTAGACGGCGAGTGTTTCTAATCCATTAGAAGCCAATGATCACAAGTTACCTTATAATAATTTAACAGACCAATAATTTTAACTCTGGGAGCAATAGCATAGTGGCTATGTTACTGGGCCAATGATCCATTATCATGGATTAAGACTGTGAAACTGTCATCAAACCTTTGTAGGGAAGAAAATCTGCTGTCCTTAGCTAGCCTGGTTTACCTGTGACTCAAAACTCACAGCAATGTGATTGGATCTTAATAGCCCTCTGAAATGGCCAAACAAACCAACCAGATCAAGGGCGATTTAGGGACCAGCAATGAATGTTGACCCTCCCAGTGAATCCCACATCCCATGAAATAATGGACTAGATGGGCTGAATGGCCTGATCCTGTGCTGTGCATTACTTACCATTATTGTCTGTGGTTACCATTCAGTTTTGTTCCTGATGACGACATGGGATCTTCCTTGACCTGAGACACTGGCCCAGATGACAGGAAGGTTGGATGATTTGGAAAACAGGTTGCCAAAGGCAGTGAAATAAAATGTGAAAATAAAACTCACCACCATCATTGCACCATCCGAAGTGTTCCTGCGTCACTAAAGTTAATTTAGCTTTTTGTGTTATTGTCTCATTTTCTGGGTGTTTTTTTTATAAAAGAAGATATTCATTTACGACGCGATTTTCCACTGCTTTGAGCGATTTAACAGCAAAAGACCATTTTTATAAGATCATTTACAAGATGTATATCTTTCCACTTTTTATATTAAACTTGCGCATGCAGTAAGAACTCCCAATATTTTGTTTAAAAATATAGGTGTCTAAAACTGCACATTATTTAAAAGGAAGTATTAAAGTTCAGCAGGTCAGTGCAGGCAACAGTGAACCATTGATGGAGGGTAATGGAAATACATAGTAGGTGTTGTCAACCAACTTGTATTCAGGGCGCTGTAGAGTGAAAGGAAGGACTGGTGGAAAACAAACCTGAAAATGCATGGGAGACCTGATCAGCTTCTCACTGGAAACAACTGGTAAGAGGCTAATCAAACTGAGAGACAGTGAAAGAACAGATAACCCTGCCCCACAACAGTGCCTTGGACCTAGACAATTCTCATCCATCAGCCCCATCCCAACCTCGCAAACTCCTAAATTAAGCCAAACGTGAAACAGAGTGAAAACCCATAGTGAATAACGAGGAAGAAATGCTGCTAAAATTCTTCTCCAACCTGCTTTAGAGAATGACAGCTATAGACCCAGTGTTACATGATTTGATCTCTGCCCCCAGCTCTCTCTTGAAGTTTCACTCAGCATCAACAATGTGCATTTCTATAGCACCTTTAATGTGATTTAAAAACTCAGTGTGAATAAAAATAACAAAATAGGAGTATGAGAAAGTTATCCAGTTACTCAAGCCTGTTCTGCCTCAAAATAAGATTATATCTAATCTGTATGTAATCCACTTTGCCACTCTATTCTCAATTAATTACCTTATTATCCAAACATCTACTGATCTCAGTCTTCAAAATGCTCAATGACTAAGCATCCACCGCTTTCGGGGGGTGAAGAATATTAAAGATTCGCCAATCTCTTGAGAAAGAAAATTCTCCACATCTCAGTCCAGAAACATCAACTTCCTTAATCTGAAACTGTGACTCAATGCTATGCTGCCTCTACTAGCTAGCACTGCTGCCTCACAGCGCCAGAGACCCGGGTTCAATTCCCGCCTCAGGTGACTGACTGTGTGGAGTTTGCACATTCTCCCCGTGTCTGCGTGGGTTTCCTCCGGGTGCTCTGGTTTCCTCCCACAGTCCAAAAATGTGCAGGTTAGGTGAATTGGCTATGCTAAATTGCCCATAGTGTTCGGTGCAAAGTAAATGTAAGGGAATGGGTTTGGGTGGGTTGCGCTTCAGCAGGTCGGTGTGGACTTGTTGGGCCGAAGGGCCTGTTTCCACGCTGTAAGTAATCTAATCTAATCTAATCTAAACTTCCCAGCTGAGGGAAGCATCCTCCGCAGATCCCACGCTGACATCACCCTTAAGAATTTTATGTGCTTCAATGTGATTACCTCTCGTTCTTCTAAATTCTTGGTATTATAGGCCTAGTCAGTTTTCATATGTATGCTGGTAACACCCGGTTCTACCTCACTATCACCTCTCACAACTTCTCCACTTCTGCTAAATTGCCTTCTCATAGGGCAACCTCCTGATCAGGAATCAGTCCACTGGCCTTTCATTGCACACCCTCTAAGGCAAGTGCAGTATATCCTCCCTTGGATAGAGAAACCAAAGTTGTAAACAGATGAAGGGTTTATATCTGAAACACCAGCTATTCCTGTTTTCTTTTCTCAGGATAGCTGACAGGCTTACTGTGCATTTTCTGTTTTTGTCATAGTTTTCAGACACATAGTTACCATCATTTTACAACGAGTGTCTGTGTTTGGTCTGTTGGACACATAGGGGGAGTGGGGTTATTTTAACATTGGCAGTGTGTGAGATATCAAAACATATATTGAATTGCCCACCCATTATGTGCCACACTAAATTCTTATTCCCACTGACAACCTCAGATAGAACAATTGGATAATTGGCCTTTGATCTTTTTTACACCATTGGTCAAGATGGTTTATTGCTGTAGTGTGTCCTGTTGAATTGAGACAAATTTCTGAGGGCTCTTGTAATGCAGTGGGAGTGTCCCTGCTTCTGAGGTACATCATTACCAACTCTGAGCAGGTTGATTAAAACTATCTACTCCATCAGCCAATGTTAAAATTGCCCCTGTCAAATGCAATATAAGATGTACAGCAGGTTCCTGTGTCAGGAATAAACGAAAAACACAGAAATCTATGATAGGACTTAACTATAACTTTTCATGGTTAATAAAGACAATCTATTTCATTAAATAAAAAAACTGTGCAATAAACAAAACAAATGTTTTGTCCCATTGACAATCTCGTTGGTTACCAGCTCAAGTTTGAGTTGGAGTCTTTGTCAGAAATTATTTGTAGGAATTTGTGTTCTTCCCCCACAGAGAAAATAATTTTCAAAGAGGTTTTCAGTGGTTACATTGGATGTAAGGCGTCAAAGCAGAAAAAGTCAACCAGAGTTTGTGTGCATATGTGTTTCTGTGTACGTGTGTGTGTGTCTGTGTGTACGTGTGTGTGTGTTACTATGACCATAAGTGTGACTTTCACCTCTGGTGTTATCCCCGTCCCAAGCATTTCTCCCATTTCTCATCTACATACTGCCCTTTGGTGACACTATCTGAAATTAGTGTCAGTTTTCACATATTCTCTCGTGACACTCAACCCTACCTCACCAGCACTTTACCCAACTCCTCCATTCTTGCTGAATTAACTGCCAATCAGATTACAGCCAACATTGGATCAGCTAAAATGATCACCAATTAATTATTGAGAAGTTTGAAGCCATTGTTTTCAGTCCCACTCCAAACTCTGATCCTCAGCTACTGACTTACAGTCAACAGTCTGCAATTAAGCCAGTCTGTTCACATCTTCATGTCACATTGGATCCAACGCTGATCTCTGACATCATGCACATAACACTACCAATTATTTTGTCTTCCCGAATATCAATCAATTTCATGTATCTCAATGAAACCTCATTCATACCTTCATTATCTCTAACCTCAATTGATTCAACACATTCCTGGCTGGTCTGCCATATTTGACCCTCTATAGACTTGAGGCCATCCAAAACTCTGCTATTTCTCCCAGTGCTCACCAAACTTTGCCTTCTGTTCAAGTAACTGTTTGTCTTCAGCAGGGTGTTTTTTACTTGATAATGCAAAACATATGTCACCTTCCCTAACGTAAAAAACTGAGCATTGATATTGTGGTATTGAAGAATTTGACTGACATTATTACAACTAGCTATTTCTATCAACATCATACTCTTCAGTGATCATGAGTGCCTGAGCTAATGTTAGCCATTAGGTTATAACAGAGGGACATTCATTTCAGAGGATGTAATACTCCAAATGGTCCCACAGAAGAGGTAATGTGAGATCTTTATACCCAAAGGTCATGTGCTATGAGTCAGGGATGATGCCATGAGCATACCTCATAACTGTGTACTAACGTACTTATCATGAAACATAATACAAGATCCCCCTCTTTCTCGCACAGATAAAAATTTATCCCAGATAGTACATAGCCACGTTTGTCAATTTGAACATTATTCACAGAGGTGAAATTGACTAACTGATATTTCAAACCTCAAATAACACTTTAGAGATTTGACAATTCACCCTGATCCAGTGATTACATAACTGTTTGAAGAGATATGTGTTGCCCTTTATTGCGCTTGTTTAACAATTTTGGTTGTCTTGCTGCTGATTGTGTACTGATCTGAGTGAGAACAATCATCAATGTCAAAATTTGGAGATGCCGGTGTTGGACTGGGGTGCACAAAGCTAAAAATCACACAACACCAGGTTATAGTCCAACAGGTTTAATTGGAAGCACACTAGCTTTCGGAGCGACGCTCCTTCATCGAGTGGTTGTGGAGGACACAGTTGTAAGGCACAGAATTATAGCAAAAGTTTACAGTGTGATGTAACTGAAATTATACGCTGAAAAATACATTGTCTGTTGAGTCTTTCACCTGTTCGAATACCATGAGAGTTTCACTTCTTTCATGTGTAAATCACAAAACTTTTTTTTAAAAGTTGCATTCTCAGGTTAACTGTAACAATTGGTGTAACATATTGTCTCGCTAACACCAATTGTTACAGTTAGCCTGATAATGCAACTGATATAAAAAAAAGTTTTTTGATTTACGCATGAAAGAAGTGAAATTATCATGGTATTCCAACAGATGAAAGACTCCACAAACAATCAAGATTTTTTCAGCGTATAATTTCAGTTACATCACACTAAATGTTTGCTATAAATTCTGTGCCTTACAACTGTGTCCTCCACAATCACCTGATGAAGGAGCGGTGCTCCAAAAGCTAGTGCTTCCAATTAAACCTGTTGGACTAAAACCTGGAGTTGTGTGATTTTTATCAATGTCAAAGCAATCCTACTCACATGCTTTGTGTTGTACCTTGATCTGAGTGAATTTGTTGCTTTGCGATATAGCCCCGCAATCAATAATGATCTGGACTGGTTGCATACTTTAGAACTCTTTTCTCGTATATCAGTAGTTGGATTTGGATTTCAGACTTGCATTCTTACCAGTGTGGAGTTTTGGGAGCTCTCCAGTTGCACACTTGTCATATTTGTCTTTCATTCTCCTCTATCCTATGATCCAAGGTCTCGGACGGTTAATGAATTGGATGCTGGCCATGGTTGTTGACACTGGCTCCCTGAGTAAGCTATGCTGGAGAGGATAATCCTTTTCGAAAAGCACCACAGGTCAAACAGCATCGGAGGAGCAGGAGAATCGACATTTCGGCAGGACTCTTCATCAGATCCCGATCCAAAATGTCGACTCCCCTGCTCCTCTGATGTTGTTTGGCCTACGCTGCCTTTTCCAGCTCCACACTTTATCGAGTGGAGTGGAAATCTGACTGTCACTCCTCAAATTATCGAGATTCTCCGTGATATAGTTTGCTTTACAATTTTCCTGTTGAAACCTTGGAATGTTTCATTATGGGTAAGTTGCTTTATAATTCTGTTTTATTCACCCGTGGGACATGGGAATCTGCAGTCCTCACTATCTCCAGGGTAATCCTTTTCCCGTTGGATTGTTTAAAAATGCAAAAATCTTGCTTCGTTGCTCAATGCATAATAATCACTAATTTATCATTGATCATCGATCATAGATTCTGCTTGACTGTTTGAGCATGAATGTGGGATGACAGTATGTAGGGGGCCACTCTGGACTAAGTACATTTCTTGAAACTGTTTGCTAGTGTTTGTGATCCATTGTCTGACGCTATCTAGTTTGGGATACTGAATAAACTGTAAGTAACCCTCATCTTGTCAGCAAAAAGCAGGTTTGTTGTGTTGCTTAGTTGTCAAACAATGAGGAATTTACAAAAGTGATCCATCACAAGACTGCCTTCTTGCCTATGCACTGAGAGTAGAACCATTTCTACTTTCCATGGAGTAGATGGAACATGTGGATGTGGTATGTTTGGCCCATCTCGCATGCATTCACAAATCATTGTATATCCTGATTTATCCCTGGTCATTTCCATGATAAACATATTGTGTGTTCAATACCCACATGTCCCTGGTATAACATGGTCATAATATTATGGCATAATGCTTTTGGTTTAAGAACTGGTTTGAATTAAAAATGTCTTATTGTGATAAATTACATTTGTCATTGTATGGCCAAACTGAACAGATTTTCTCAGGTACTTGTTTAATACTGCCGGGCTATCCCTGGATAATGACCTTTTGCAAATCTTATCATTGCTTATCATTGGCAGTTTTTGATTGCAATTGTTCACTCTGGCTCTGGGTAATGTTTAGCAGATCAATCTTCAATTTTGCAGTCTGGAGCATCACACTATAGATCAAGAAGAATATTTTGAACTTTGTGTGGGTTTGGTAATCTGCTCAGAGTATCAAACTTAATCATCCTGGTATCTGGTTTATATTTCACTTCAAAGACATCCTTACCTGGTCTGGTCTCCATGTGACTTCAGGCCCACAGCAATATATTTGACTCACAACAGCCTTCTGGAAAATTAGCAATGGGCAATAAGTGCTGGTTTAGGCAGGACACCCACATCCCATTCATGAATGAAAAGCAAGTCCAGGTAGATGTGAGAATCTCAGTCCTAACTGAAATTTTAAAAATGAGTGGAGTGGAAATCTGACTGTCACTCCTCAAATTATCGAGATTCTCTGTGATTTAGTTTGCTTTACAATTTTCCTGTTGAAACCTTGGAATGTTTCATTATAGGTAAGTTGCTTTATAATTCTGTTTTATTCACCCGTGGGACATGGGCATCACTGGCTGGTCAGTATTTATTACCCATTCCTAGTTGTCCTTGAGAAGATGGTGGGAGGCTGCCTTCTTGAACTATTGCTGTAGGTAGATCCGCAATTCTCCTAGGGAGAGAATTCCATGCACTGTGAGTAGGACCAATCATACTTTCTATTTTGACCTCCACTCTCCTCTAGGGAGAGAATTCCATGCACTGTGAGTAGGACCAATCATACTTTCTATTTTGACCTCCACTCTCCTGTAGGGAGAGAATTCCAAGATTTTGACCCAACAACACAGAAGGAATGATATGTTTCCAAGTCAGCGTGTTGAGTGGCTTGCAGGGTAACCTGCAAATGGTGGTGTCCTTGTGTATCTGCTACCCTTGTCCTTCTAGATGGAAGATTTGGAAGGTGTTGTCTAGGGATCTTTGGTGAATTTCTGTAGATAGTACACATTGCTGCTACTGAGCGACAATAGTGGAGGGCGTGGATGTGGTGCCAATCAAGTGGGCTGCTTTGTTCTGGAATGTGTCAAGTTTCTTTAGTATTGTAGAAGTTCCACCCATCCAGGCAAGTGGGGAGTATTCCATCACACTCTTGACTTGTACCTTGTAGATGGTGGACAGACTTTGGGGAGAGAGGAGGTGAGTTACTCGCCGCAGTATTCCTAACCTCTGACCTGCTCTTATCATTCTGTGGATGGACATTTTGGTCGGCATGGACCAGTTTGAGCCAAAGGGCCTGTCTCCGTGCTGTAGGACTCTGTTACTCAATGAATTCAATTAAGTTTCTGGTCAATGGTGACCCCAGAATGTTGATAGAAGGTGATTCAGTGATGGCAACGCCATTGAATATCAAGGGTGGTTAGCTTCTCTTTTTTTGGAAATGGTCATTGTCTGGCCTTTGAGTGGTGCAAATGTTATGAATATAAGTTGTTATTGTCATCTGAAAAGTTCTGTGTCTTTGTGAGTCTATATGTGTCTCAGTGTGAGTATATGTGTGTGCGTGTGTATGTATGTCTAAGTCTATGTGAATGTTTGTGCCTCTGTGTCAGAGAGTCGATGTGAATGTGTGAGTGTCTGTATGTGTCTGTGTGTGTCTAAGTATACATGAGTATGAGTGTGCCTTTATGTGAGGGCTCCTGTGTGAATGTGTGAGTGTCTGTACGTGTCTCAGTGTGTGAGTATATATGTGTGTGTGTCTAAGTATAAATGAGTGTGAGTATATCTCTGTTGAGATTTTCTGTGTGAATGTATGAGTGTCTGTGCATATACCTTCCTGCATTTATGAGCCTTTGACAGTGAAAATATTGGGCTCAACTGCATTATTCACCACGGTTTGTTACCCACCATGACTCACTATGAGGAGCATTATCGACTCATTCTGTACTGGCAGAAAGGAAGGGGAGTAAGGCACGGAGCAAAAATGCCAAAAGATAGGACAATCCTGTTAAATTGGGTATTTAGAATATCAAATCACACCAATGCATGAATATCGTTCCAGAACTGTCAGACTTAAAGATAATGTATCAACGCACATGTAACAAACCAGAACATATTTTATGCAAGCACAATTTGTTACCATTTTTTTTGCAGACGGATAACTGCTAACAATTCAAAGTGACTTTTTGCAAAAGCAAAATTTAATTATCAGACAATTGAGTGAAGTGACTTCAAATTAAGAGATTGCAAAGAGTGTGCCTTGGTATCAAATCTAGATTCAGATAAGTTATAGCAAGACGAATCTTCTTCCACAGTTCAAAAAATAACTAAGGAAGAATTTTTTTTCCCACAGAAATTGCTAGAAAAGCTCAGCAGTTCTGGGAAACATCTGGGGAAAGAGAAACAGAGTTAACATTTCAGGTCCAGTGACCCAACTTCAGAGCTGATTGTAGCAGGGAAAATGTTGGGTTATATGCTGAAGATAGGGGTGGGGGGGTGGGGGGGTGGGGAGGGAGAGGTGTGGGGAGTAAACGACCACTGGCACAGAGACTAAAATTGTTAAATTCCCTACAAGCTCACTTTCAATTTCCAGTCACTGGTCAAAGAGTCCTTGGCCAATTTTAGAGAAGTTAGCACACATGAAATAGGAACTAGAGTAGGGACAAAGGAACAAGCATTGACCATTCAGCCCATCAAACCTGCCCTGCTGTTCAATATGATCGGGGCTGACCAAACACTTCAGTGCCTTTTACTCACCCATTCCCATAACCTTGTACACCATTGGTAATCAGAAAACCTATCAATCTCATGTTCTATCCAATCTCTGAGTCTCCACAGCCCTCTGTGGTAGATAATTTCATGAACTGCTGAAGAAATCTCGAAGGTAACTGGCATGCTCCTGATTTTGAAAATGTGCTCCCTGGTTCCAGACACCCCAATTATGTGGCCCATTGACCACCTTCTGCCATTGAACGCAATCATGGCTGATCTCAACTTCAAGTCCACTTTCCCGCTTCCTCCCTTTGTCCCTTTAGTCCTTGAAAGTCCAAAGGTTTGTCTATCCCAACCTTAAAAGTTAGTCAAAGATGAAGCAACACGACCATCAATCCCAACATTTCAAAACACTTTGAGTGGAGTAATTTCTCCTGAATCTCAGTCCTAAATGATCCTAAATTCCTCTTATCCTTGGACTGTGCCTCTGTGTTTTCGATTCCCTGACCAGTGGAAATAATCTCTGAGGCTATCCCACCAGTCACTCAACAATCTTGTATTCCTCAAACAGATTGACCCGTCATAAATCCCAGAGAATATTGGGGCAATTTGCTCAGTCTCTCCTCCTAGGACAGGCTCCTTCTCCGATTAGCTGAATCATTGCAAGCCTGTACAATGAGGAAAGAAACTGCACTTTACGCCAGATGTGGTCACACAAAAGCCCTGTGTAATTATAGCAAGTACAACAATCATTGAATCTATACAGTGGGGAAGTAGGCCATTTATCCCATCAAGCCCACACCTATAATCCTGCACATCCCTGGACACACTAAGGGCCATTTAGTATGGCCAATCCACCTATCCTGCACAGTGGGAGGAAACCAGAGGACCCAAAAGGGATCCACGCAGAGAACATGCAAACTCCATGCAGATAGTTACCAGAGGCTGGAGTCAAACCCAGATCCCTGGTGCTCTGAGGAAGTAATACTAACCACTGAGCCACCATGCCACACTTGTTAGTGAATAGTAAAACTCTACCTATTATGTACTGGGGGTCAACTGCAATAGAGCCCATGGCATCTGTCCTCCCCTCACAAGAATATTCAAATGTTGGTAAGTTACTGTCCAAATTCCCCTCTCTCTCACTGTCCAGCTCAATCTTGTCCTTTTCTCTGGAATGATCAACAAGCTGCAGGACCTGTGGGATTGAATCTCCTGCTTTGCATCCTCACCCCACTTCCCTCATGCTAACTTTCCCCACTATGACCAAGGAGCCTAACGGGAAAGAGACCAAGCAAGAGAAGGAGAGAGAGTAACAAGGCAAATTGATAAAGATGGACTGTCACTTGACCTGACAGTCGCAGCTCCCACCATCCCCCCACCCCCCACCCCCCAAGCCCTCTGCCAGCCACTCAGTTATTGCACTGCCTATACAGGAGTCTAGGTTAGAGAAGGGTCAGCAGCTTCTGGGTATAAGAGGACTCCATTCAAGAGGTAAAAAAAAATTGCTGTGTCAGTTCACTGGAGGGTGAGGACACACATGCTACAGAGTCTCAGGTGAAGGGCAAGGAGTGGGAATGATGGTGATATAATGGTAATGCCATCGGGCTGGTTATTCAGAGCCCCAAGTTAATGGTCTGCAAATACGGCTCCAATTCTGACCACATTGGTTGGTGGAATTCAAATCAAATCAAATTAATTCTGGCAACTGACTAAAAGAACCTGAAATGCAACCTCATCTAAGTAATTAATGACAACCATCAAAATGTCATTAAAAACCCAGTTGGTTCACTAAAACGAAGAAAATCAGTCATCCTTGCCTGGCCTGGCTTGTGACTCTAGGGCCACATCTGTGTAATTGACTCTGAACTGCCTACAACAGCAACTGGGGAATGGGTGATAAATGCTGGACTTGTCAGTAGAGCATACAGCTCGTTAAAGAACAAAAGACATGAATGGGGCAGTCTGGAGAAGAAAGGGAGTGAAAATGCACACTGGGTTATTGGGCGCGCTCTGGTCACTGAGAAGGAACAGGGATAAATCAGGCTTCAGATTAGTAGAGCATATCTGCAGAGTTTGCCTCTTCTCTATCTCCTTAATTCATTCATAAAATGTGGACATCACTGACAAGTTCAGCATTTGTTGCCCAGAGGGCAGTTATGAGTCAGGTATAGGTGAGACCAAGTGAGGATGACAAATTTCCTTAGTGGAGAGTATTAAAGAATCAGATTGTTGTTTTTTAGAAAATGATCCCTGTTAGGTTAGTTCTTCCCAGTTCCTGAATTCCATTCAAGTTTCACAATGACTGTACCACAGTGGGATTTGACCCCACACCCTTACAATATTAGCCTCGGGTTCGGCGTTACGAGCCCAGCAATGCTATCGCTACGCCAGCAGCTGCTCCACGTTTTAGATGGACAGGTCACCAACTCCTCAGACCCATCTGAGATGATACAGCAACACCTACTTGCTAACTTGTACCACAGCACCTTCAAAAGCACATCTTTGGACACTTCACAACAGCAAACCCCATTTCCAAACTGCTTTCCTTGAATGCTGGGAGCCTGGCCCTTTGGTTAATGTTAGCTAGAGGGTCAATCTTGCAGCTCAGTTGAGAGTGACTTGCAAATTGGACTTACTTAGACTAACCCTGGAAAATGGGGGCGGTGTCATAGAGGTTTACAACATGGAAGCAGGCCCTTCAGCCTAACTTGCCCATGCTGACCAGTTTTCACAATTTAAAGTAGTCCCATTTGCCAGCATTGGGTCCATATCCCTCCATACCTATCTGATCCACCTACCTGTCCAAATGTTTCTTAAATGAAATCACTACCTCCACCACTACCTCTGACAGTCCATTGCAGACACACACCTCCCTCTGTGCGAAGAAAATTGCTCCTCTTGACCCTTTTGTATCTCTCTCTCTCACCTTAAACCTACGTTCTCTGGTTTTAGACTCCTCTACCATGGGGAGAGGCTGTTGGCTATCTACCTTATCTTTGTCCCCGTGATTTTATAAACCTCTATAAGTCTCCTTCAATCCACCACACTCCAGGGAAAAAGGTTCTAGCCTATCCAGCCTCTCCTTATAACCCAGACCTTCCAGTCCAGGTAGCATACTAGTAAATCTTTCTAGTATAATAACATCCTTATTATAGTAGGGTGACCAGAACTGCACACAGTCCAATGTCTTTTACAGATGCAGCAAGACGTCCCAACTCCGATACTCAATACTCTGACCGGTGAAAGCAAGCATGCCAAAAGCTTTCTTCACTGCCCTGTCTACCTGTGACTCCACTTTTAAGGAACTATAGATCTATAACCCTAGATCTCTTTGTTCTATAACACTCCCCAGGGCCCTCCCATTGATTGTGTATGTTCTGCCCTGGTTTGACCTACCAACATGCAACACCTTGCATTTACCTAAATTAAACTCCATCTGCTATTCCTCAATCCACTGGCCCAGTTGATCAAGATCTCGCTGTATTCCCCAATAATTCTCTTCACTGTCCACTGTACCACCAATCCTGGTGTCACCTACAAACTTACTAACCACACCTCCTAAATTCACATTCAAGTCATTTATATAAATGACGAATAACAGTGGACCCAGCACCAATGTCCATGGCTCACCATTGGTCCCAGGCCTCCAGTTTGAAAAACAGCCCTCTAGTCTTCTACCTTCAAGCCAATTTTGTATCCAATTGGCCAACTCTCCTTTGATCCCTTGAGATTTAACTTTACTTAACAACCCACCATGCAGTACCTTGTCAGAGGCCTTGCTAAAGTGCATGTAGACGACTTCTACTGCGCTGCCTTCATCTACTTTATTGATCACCCCCTCAAAAAACTCAATTAAATTCATGAGAAACGATTTCCCATGCACAAAGCCATGCTGACCATCCCAAATGAGTCCTTGCCTCTCCATAAGCCTATAGATCCTGTCTCTCAGAATCCCCTCAAACACAGACATTAGGCTCACCCTGCAGCCTTTCTTAAAAAGTGGCACCACTTTAGCCACCCTCCAATCTTCGGACACTTCACCTGTGGATGTCAATGATACAAAGATCTCCACTAGGGGCTTCGTAATTTCCTCCCTTGCCTTCAACAAAGTCCTAGGATACACTTCATCAGGTCCTGGGGATTTACCTACCTTTTAAGGCATTTTAAAAATTCCAGCACCTTCTCTTCTGTAATGTGGACTCTTGTCAAGATACTACTATTTATACCCAGGTTCCCTGGCATCCATGCCTTTCTTGACAGTAAATATTGACAGGAATATGCGTTCCAGATCTCGCCCATCTCTTGTGGCTCTGCTCATAGACAAATTTGTTGATATTTAAGAGTCTCTATTCTTTCCCTAGTTACTTTTCTGCCCTTCATGTATTTATAGAATCCCTTCGGATACTCCTTTACCTATTTGCCTAAGCCATCTCCTGTCACTTTTTAGCCTTCCTGATTCCTCTGTTAATAGTAATCCGACACCCTCTATACTCCTTAAGGAATTCACTTGATGCCAGCTCCTATATATTGGCATATTCTTTTCCTTGCCCAGTGCCTCAATTATTCTCATCATTCTCCTGCCAACTTACCCTTCACTCTAACAGGAACATGCTGACACTGAACCCTCATTAACGCACTTTAGAAAGCCTCCCACTTACCAGATGTCCCTTTGCCTGCAAACAACCTCCTCCATCTGATCAGCCGACTGGTCTTTGTGACATTATGATAGGACACATTCAGCTACATCTGGCTCTTGCAGAGGTCACCACTCGTGTCAAGATGATGCATTTCACAATCCATGTCAGATACAAGTGGCAGCAGCAAGTGCACATCAATATCTGAGCACCACCTCCAGTGTATTTTCCCGCTGTGTATTTTCATCAAATTTTCTTAAAGCACTTTTGTTTCCTGCTTGTGAAAACACTCGCTGCCAACTGACAGTCAAGAATCTTTCATTGGGAAGATGAAACTTCTAGGAATGTTCGAGCAACTTTGGCAACCCTTCCTCCCAGGCATTCCCTCTCGCTTGCCAGCCTGAGAAATGCCAGGACTGGAGAACAGTGAACGCCCTTGTTGTGAGTGACTCTTTCTCAATGAATCTGGCAGTCAGATGGAGCTTTCCACAGCAACATTTATCTCCATTTTATGCTCTGCCTTGTAAAACTCATCCTCCTCTGTTATGTCAAGTGGCCAAAGTTTTGCAAAGTTTTCACTTTTCTTGGTGGTTTGGCAAGCATCTCAAGGTGGAACTGATTTCCCCAGTGTGAGTTGAAGTGTGCATTTTATACATTGTAATAAAACAATTTAAGTTTGCAGATGACAACAAAATTGGAGGCGTAGTGGACAGCGAAGAAGGTTTACCTCAGATTACAACGGGATTTTGATCAGATGGGCCAATGGGTTAAGAAGTGGCAGATGAAGTTTAATTCAGATAAATGTGAGGTGTTGCATTTTGGGAAAGCAAATCTTAGCAGGAGTTATACACTTAATGGTAAGGTCCTAGGGAGTGTTGCTGAACAGAGACCTTGGAGTGTAGGTTCATAGCTCCTTGAAAGTGGAGTCACAGGTAGATAGGACAGTGAAGAAGATGTTTGGTATGGTCAGGATATTGAGTACAGGAGTGGGGAGGTCATGTTGTGGCTATACAGGACATTGGTTAGGCCACTGTTGGAATATTGCGTGCAATTCTGGTCTCCTTCCTATCGGAAAGATGTTGTGATACTTGAAAGGAAAGATTTACAAGGATGTTACCACGATTGGAGGATTTGAGCTATAGGGAGAGGCTGAACAGGCTGGGGCTGTTTTCCCTGGAGCGTCAGAGGCTGAGGGGTGACCTTATAAAGGTTCATAAAATCATGAGGGACATGGATAGGATAAATAAACAAAGTCTTTTCCCTGAGGTGGGGGAGTCCAGAAATAGAGGGCATAGGTTTAGGGTGAGAGGGGAAAGATATAAAAGAAACCTAAGAGGCAATATTTTCACGCAGAGGGTGGTACATGTATGGAATGAGCTGCCAGAGGAAGTGGTGGAGGCTAGTACAATTGTAACATTTAAAAGGCATTTGGATGGGTATATGAATAGGAATGGTTTGGAGGGACATGGGCCGGGTGCTGGTAGGTGGGACTAGATTGGGTTGGGATATCTGGTCGGCATGGACGGGTTGGACCGAAGGGTCTGTTTCCATGCTGTACATCTCTATGACTGTATGACTCTAATTGCTTTCTCACACACGGCTTGGACCAGTGATCCAGTCACATTGAATTATAGTGGGAGGGGTTTAGTTTGGGATTACAGTTGGCATGATCTATTTGGACCAAATGGTCTGTTTCTGTGCTGTGTGACTCGATGACTCTGGACCTTATTCCATATGCACACCAAATTTATAGAGGCTATCTTTCACTTCACACTCCAGTCATGGTTACATTGCCAAGAGGTTAGAGGAGTAAAATCAAACAAGGGTTATCCAGGGAGGAAATAGGTGCAAAAAAAGTCCAATTTAAAATTACAGAGTCATACAGCACGGAAACACGCCTTTCGGCCCAACTCACCCATGCCAACCAAGTTTCCTCAACTGAATTAGATTGATTTGTCTGTATTTGGCCGATATCCCTCTAAATCTTCCCAATCCATGTACCTGCCTAAATGTCTTTTAAATGATGTAATTGTACACACTCTACCACTTCGTCTGGTCGCCCTGTTATAGGAAGGATATTAAGCTGAAGAGAGTTCAGAAAAGACTTACCAAGATGGTGCTGGGAATGAAGGATTTGAGTTATAAGGAGAGGTTGGATAGGCTGGGGCTTTTTTCATTGGAGAGAAGGAGGTTGGGAGGTAACCTTACAGAGAATTATAAAACCATAAGGGGCATAGATAAGGTGACTGAACAAATTTCTTTTCCCTAGGGTAAGGAAGTTCAAAATTAAGGGGCATATTTTTAAGGTGAGAGGAGAAAGTTATAAAAAAAGACATGAGGGGCAATTATTTTACACAGTGGTTTGTGTGTGAAATGAACTTCCAGAGGAAGTGGTGGATACAGGTACAGTTACAACATTTAAAAGACATTTGTATAATCAGGAGGGGCATGGATAGGGTGAATAGCCAAGGTCTTTTCCTCTGGGAAGGGGAGTCCAAAACTAGAGGGCATTGGTTTAAAGTGAGAGGGGAAAGATTTACAAGAGACCTAAAAGGCAACTTTTTCACACAGAGGGTGGTGCATGTATGGAATGAGCTGCCAGAGAAAGTGGTGGAGGCTGGTACAATTATAACATTTAAAGGGCATCTGGATGGGTATATGAACAGGAAGAGTTTAGAGGGATATAGACCAAGTGCTCAGGATATCGGGTCAGCATGGACGATTTGGACCAAAGGGTCTGCTTCCATGTTGTACAGCTCTATGACTCCATGACATGAATATAGAGTCATAGAGATGTACAGCATGGAAACAGACCCTTCGGTCCAACCCGTCCATGCCGACCAGATATCCCAACCCAATCTAGTCCCACCTGCCAGTGCCCAGCCCATATCCCTCCAAACCCTTCCTATTAAATGTTGCAATTGTACCAGCCTCCACCACATCCTCTGGCAGCTCATTCCATACATGTAACACCCCCTGCATGAAAAAGTTGCCCCTTAGATCTCTTTTATATCTTTCCCCTCTCACCCTAAACCTATGCCTTTTAGTTCTGGACTCCCTGACCCCAGGGAAAAGACTTTGTCTATTTATCCTATCCATGCCCCAAGTTTGGAAGGATATGGGCCAAGTGCAGGCAGTTGGGACAGATTTACTTTGGGATTATGGTTGGCATGAACTGTTTGGACTGAAGTATGCTGTTTCCATGCTGTATGACTCAATGACTTGGTAGCTCATTCCATATGCACACCAAATTTACAGGGCCCATCTTTCACTTCACATTCCAACCTCCGACAAGCTGGTAATAGACCTTTAAGAAACAACTTGTAGGATCTATGTCAGAAATTGATTTGCCCTGAACAGGCATCAGGCCTTGTTGAATTTGGGAATACTGGATTTTCATGCAGTTTAATCCATGGGATGAGGATCCTGTAAATGACCATCGGAGGACACCAGACGAGGTGCAAGTATTTAAAAATAAAGTTTATTTCTGTGGAGAGCCAGGATGAGTAGGAATGTCCTAATCTCTATGACAATGAACTCATGTCCCGTGTCATTTGGATAAATGTGGCTGATAGCAGGAAAAATAAAACACAGGCCATTCGGCCAAAACATTCAATTCTGATGCTAGCCTTATTCGACTCCTTTCCATCTAACTCCATCTATGCCTTTCCCCTTCATTTTTAATCTTGTTTCTTTTTTAAAGTTTTTAAAATTAATTCAAGGGCTGTGGCCCATTGTCCCCCATTGTCTCAAGGGCAGTTAAGAGTCAACCACATTGCTGCGGACCTGGAGTTACATGGAGGCCCGACCAGGTAAGGATGTCAGCTTTCCTTCCCTAAAGGCCATTAGTGAACCAGATGGGCTTTCTCTTTGACAATCATCAATAGTCTCCTAGTCACCATTAGACCCTCAATTCCAGATTTTTACTGGATTCAAATTCCACCATCTGCCACAGCAGGATTTGAATCACAGTTACCCAGAACATTAGCTGGGTCTCTGGATTAAAAGCCTAGCAGCAATACTATTGGTCAATCAACTTCCCTTGAAATGTAGATATTCTATTGACTTTAACTACCCAATACAATAGTCAGTCTTAAATCTTGTGTTTATTTGTTCATGGTGTCCCTGGATGGGTCAATTCGTCTTGAATTGGTAGATTTGAGCCACTTTCTTGAACTGTTACAATCCGTCAGGTGTAGGAACACTCGAAGGAGCTGGCTGTGCTGTTGCAGTGCATCTTCTGCATTACACTGCTGCCACTATGTATTAAAGATGCAGGGAGTGAATGTTGAAGGTATGGATGGGGTACCAATCTGTTGGAATGCTTACTCCAACATACAGTTGAGTATTTTGAGTATTGTTGGAGCTTCACCTCTCCAAGCAAGTGAAGTGTATTCCATCATACTTCTGATCTGTGCGTTTTAGATGTTGGACGGGTTCTGGAGAGTCAGGCATGAGTTACTCACTGCAGATTTCTGATCTTCTGTTACATCAACTGTATTCATGTGGCTGGTTCAGTTCAGTTTCTAGTCATTGGTAACCCCCAGGATATTGATAGGAGGGGATTCAGTGATGTTAATGTCCTTGAATGTCAAGAAGATGGTTAGACTCTCTTTTGTTGGAGATAGTCATTACCTGGCAGTTACATATTGCAATTCAGCCCAAACCTGAATATTGTTCTGTTCTTGCTGCATATGCAGATTGTTTCAGTATCTAAGAAGTCGCAAATGGTGCTGAACATTGTTTCAAACAAGCTACTTCTGCTTTTTGATACATCCTTGTTTTCAGTTGTGGGACATGTGCTTCACTGACTGGGCCATCATTTATTGCCTGTTCCTAGCTGCCCTTGAGAAGGTGGTGGTGAGCTGCCTTCTTAAACCACTTCAAACCATGTGCTGTAGGCAGGCCCACAATGCCTTTCGGCCACTGTTTTTGAACCAGTGACGATGAAGGTATTGCAAATTATTTCCAACTGAGGATGGTGAGTGGCTTAGACTGGAACTTGCAGGTGGTTGTGTTTCCATGTGTCTGCTGCCCTTAGCCTCCTAGATGGAAGTGGTCATGGGTTTACAAGGTGCTGTGAATTTCTGCGGTCTGCACACTGCTGCTCCTTAGCAAATGACCCTATGTTATATCTTCTGATCATAAGATGTAGCAGCAGAAGTAGGCCATTCAGCCCACCAAGCCTGATCTGCCATTCAAAGAGATCATGGCTGACCTGATAACCCACAACACCACTCTCCTGCCTTTTCCCCATAATTCTTGATTCCCTGAAAATCTGTCAATCTCAGCTTTGAATATACCTAATGACCCAGCCTCTATAGCCATGTGTGGTAAAGAATTCCAGGAGTACACAACTCTCTGAGATAAGAAATTCCTCCTCATCTCTATCTTAATATGCAAACCCTTATTCTGAGATTGTGTGCTCTGGTCCTAAACTCTCACACAAGGAGCAATAATATCTCTGTATCTGTCACATCAAGTCCCATAAGAATCTTATGTGTTTCAATAAGGTCACCTCTCGCTCTACTAAACACCTGTACAGGCTGAATCTACTTAACTTATCCTTCATAACACAGTCCCTCCAAACTCGGTTACAGCCTGGACTGTTGGATCTACAGTCACATTTGGGTATTTCTGACAGCAAGCCATATCAAAATGGACAGAATGACTGCCTCCAATGCAAGTATATCCTCCCTTAGATAAGGGGCCAAAAACTGCTCGCAGTATTCCAGCTGTGGGCTGACTAGTGCCTTGTATAGTTTGTGTGAAACCCTCCTATTCCATTCCCTTTGAAATAAAGGCCAACATTCCATTTGCTTTCCCTGTTACCTGTTGAATTTGTACGCTAGCTTTTTGTGATTTATTCACAAGGGCTCCCCGATCCCTCTGTTCTTCAGTTTTCTGTAGTCTTTTTTCACTTAAATAGCATTCATTTCTGCTATTCCTCCTGCCAAAGTGCATGATCTCACAGTTTCCCACATTATGCTCTATCTGCCAAGTTTTTGCCCACTCACTTAATCTGTCTATATCCTTCTGAAGACTCTTTCTGTCATCCTCACCGCTCACCTTCCCACCTATTTTTGTATCATCTGCAAACTTGGCAACGGTACATTCACTTTCCTCATGCAAGTTATAATATATATTGTAAATAGTTGCGGCTCCAGCACAAATCCCTGTGGCACGCTGCTACTTACAGGTTACCATTCTGAAAATGATCCCCTTATCCTAATTCTTTGTCTTTGATTACTCGGCCAATCCTCTATCTAATATACTACCAGTGGCTCTAATCTTATTAAGTAGTCTTAAGCACAGTACCATTTTGAACACCTTTTTCAAACTCCATATATATATATATATATATATTATATATATATACTTGTTTCTCCTTTATCTATACAGTTTGCTACTTCCTCAAAGCATTCTAACAAATTTCTCAGGCATGATTTTCACTTCATGAAGCCATGCTGACTCTGTCTGATTATAATATGTATTTCTAAATGTTCTGGTACTACATTCTTTATAATAGACTCTTAACATTTTCTCAATGATAGATGTTAACCTAATTGGCCTATAGTTACCTGCTTTTCGCCCCGGCCCTTTTTGAATAATGGTGTCACATTATTAATTTTCCAGACATTTGGGACTTTTCCAGCATCTAAGAATTCTTGAAAGATTATTACCACTACATCCATTACCTCTATAGCAACTTTCTTTAATATCCTAGGATGCAATCCTATCAGCTTTAGGAGACCTGATGTCCTTTAGATCCATTAGCACGTTTTCTCCAATGATAGTTAGTATATTTATTTCCTTCTCCCCTGTTCCACTTTCTCCTGTTGATTACTTTAATAAGTTTGTGATCTGTTAGTGTCTTATACAGTGAAGTTGATGCAAAGTACTTATTCAAGTCCTCTGCTATTTCCTGGTTTCCCACTATTATTTCCCCGGTCTCATTCTCCAAAGGGCCGATATTTACTTGGTCTCGCTTAAGTTTTATATATTTAAAGAAGCTCTTACTGTCCATTTTGATATGGCTTGCTGTCAGAAATATCTAAATATGACTTTAGATCCAACAACATTGTGGTTGACTCTAATCTGCCCGAGGAAGTGACCTGACAAGCTAATCATTTGTATTCATGAAGACACCTCACCACCAACTTCTTAAGGGCAATTATAGATGGGCATTGAATGCGCATACTAATACAGTCACTCAGATGACATTAATGGAATGAAATCAAAGAATGCTTACAGCATAGAAGAAGGCCATTTGTCCCAATGTCTGTGCCTACTCTCTGACAGAATAAATCCCATTCCCTTTGCCCCTGTTCATCCAATCTTTTCTCTACAGGTGATTATCCAATCTCCTTTTGAAAACCCACTGTGGAATTTTTCTCTCTTACGCTCTAATGCTGTGCTTTCCAGGTCCAAATCGCTTGCTACATAAAAAAAAATTCCTTCACATCTTGTTAAAGGTATGAAATTTAGAAGTGTTAGTCTGTTATAAGAAGGACAGTGTAGAACTTCAACATGACATTGACAAGTTGACAAGAGTGGGCAGGTAGGTGGCAGATGAGTTTAATGAGGAGAACTATGAGGTGATACATTTTGACAGGAAGAACAGAAGACATAATATAAAGTAAAGGGTACAACTCTAAAGAGGTTGTAGGAGCAGACAGACTGTGGTATATGTGGTTTCTAGATGTTAAATATGGCAGGAGAGGTTGAGTGAGAAATTGGTAAAGCATAAAATATCCAAGGCTTTATTAACATAGACAAAGAGTACAAAAGCAAGGAGATTATATTGGTTTGTTTATAAGGCGCTAATTCTGCATCATTCATTCCAGGTAAGGATGGCAGATTTCACTCCCTAAAGGTGAACCAGGTTGGTTTCACACAACCGATTCAAAGAACTAAGAACAAAGGAAATTTACAGCCCAGGAACAAGCCCTTCAACCCTCGAAGCTTGAGCCAATCCAAATTCACTGTCTAAACCCATCGCCCAATTCCTAAGGACCTGTATACCTCTGCTCCCCACCTACTCATGCATCTTCCAGTCACACCTTAAATGAATCCACCGTGCCTGCCTCTACTACCTCTGCTGGCAATGTGTTCTAGGCACCATCCACCCTCTGTGTAAAGTACTTTCCGCGTGTATCCCCCTTAAACTTTTCACCTCTCACTTTGAACGCGCGACTCTCATTGTTGAATGCCTCACCTTGGGAAAAAGCTTATCTCTATCCACCTTGTTTTTACCCTACATGATTTTGTAGACCTCAATCAGGTCCCCCCTCAATCTCCTTTTTTCTAATGAAACCAATCCTAATCTACTCAACCTCTCTACATAGCTAACACCTTCCATACCAGGCAACATTCTCGTAAACCTTCTCTGCACCCTCTCCAAAGCGCCCACATCCTTTTGGTAATGTGGCGATCAGAACTGTATACAGTATTCTAAATGCAGCTGAATCAATGTCTTGTACAATTTTAACATGACTTGCCAGCTCTTTTACTCGATACCCCATCCGATGAAGGCAAGTATACCATATACCTTCTTGACCACTCTATCTACCTGTGCAGCCACCTTCAGGGTACAATGGACCTGAATTCCCAAATGTCTTTATTCATCAGCATTTCCCAAGGCTCTTCTGTTTACAGTATTGTTCGCTCTAGAATTAGACATCGCAAAATGCATCACCTCACATTTGTCTGGATTGAACTTTATCTGCCACTTCTCCATCCAACTCTCCAGTCTATCTATATCCTCCTGTATTCTTTGACAGTCCCCTATGCTTTCTGTTACTCCACCAATCTTTGTGTCATCTGCAAACTTACTGATCAGACCAATGCCCTCTTCCAGATCATGTATGTATATCACAAACAACAGTGGCCCCAGCCCTAATCCCTGTGGAACACCACTGGTCACCTTTCTCCATTTTGAGAAACTCCCTTCAATTACTACTCTCTGTCTCATGTTGGTCAACCTGTTCTTTATCCACCCAGCTAGAACACCCTGCATACCATGTGACCTCACTTTCTCCAATAGTTTACCATAGGGAACCTTATCAAACGCCTTACTAAAATCTATATATATAGCATCTACAACCCTTCCTTCATCTATCAACTTGGTCACTTCCTCAAATAACTCTATTAAGTTGGTAAGGCACGATCTCCCCCGCACAAAACCATGTTGCTTATCACTGATAAGCCCATTTCTTTCCAAATGTAAATAGATTTTATCCCTCAGTACCTTCTCCAGCAACTTTGCCACCACTGACATCAGGCTCACTGGTCTGTAGTTATCTGGGGTATCCTTACTACCCTTCTTGTACAGGGGGACAATATTGGCAACCCTCCGGTCCTCTGGCATTTCACCTGTGATTAAGGATGCTACAAAGATATCTGTCAGGGCCCCAATTATTTCCTCTCTCGGCTCCCTCAGGAACCTGGGATAGATCCCATCGGTCCTGGGGATTTGTCCACCTTAATATCCTTTAGCCTACCCAATACATATCTTCCCTCCTTATGTCAGCGTGATCCAGAGTAAACAAACGTCTATCTCAAATCTCAACATTCAACATGTCCCTCTCCTCAGTGAACAGTGATGCAAAGTAATCATTCAGAATTTCACTCATTTTCTCAGATTCAACACACAACCTTCCTTCCTTATTCTTTAGTGGACTCACCCTTTCTCGAGTTACCCTCTTGCTTCTTATATATGAATAAAAGGCCTTGGGATTCTCCTTAACTCTGTTCACTAAAGTTATTTTAGCCCGCTTGATTCCTTGTTTAAGACTGGTCCTACTCTCCTGATATTCCTCAAGGGCCTGTTCTGTTCTTAGCTGCCTGGACCTTCTGTACGCTTCCATTTTCCACTTGTCTAGGAGTTTCCCTCCTTCTCCATCCTCTCTCTCCTCCTTCAAGACTCTCTTTAAAACTTACCCTTTTGACCAAGCTCTGCGTCTCCTCCTATATTTTCTTCTCATGTGGCTCAATATCAAATTTTGTTTGACAGGTCTCCTGTGAAGTATCTGGACAGGATCATTTACAATGGGGAAAAGCACTATGTACATGCGAGTTGTTGTCCATGTACATACATACGTCCTGAAAAGGAGAATTGTGGCACTTTGGAAATGCTCACATTTTAGTGGCAACTTCCCCTTGCTAACTTGGTTGGAGGAGTGGCAGTGCCCTCTACTGATAACACACATTTTGTAATTTGTAATAAAGTTGTGAATTGCTCCATGAAATATCTCTGTGGTAGATCTCACAGTCAAATCAAAGTGGAATACTTTCAAATGAGGGCTCTTAGAGCTGCAGGAATGACTGACAGTGAAATACTGACCGACACAATCAAAAATATTTTTCAGTTGGACCCAAATCACAAGTGCAGATCATGCTGGGTGTAGAATTCTTTGTCATTCCCAATGAACCGGACATTAGCACCTTGGAATCTTTCTGTAGTGATTGGAAACAGGTGGATCTCATTGACTATGAGATCCTTGATTGGGGTTGTTAACCTGGGCCAATCAGGAAACCCCAACTGACCAATATAAACACAGGAACCAAATAAGCACTACCACAGTTAGGTGGTAGTGTGGGGGTTAAAGGAAAAAAAAATACACAGGAGTATATGTGTCCCTACCCTCCCAAAAAAAAGAAAGAAAAAAGAAAAAAAAAGAAAATATAACCAGGAGACCCGGGTGTCCTTGGAGAAGGAGCACGCGGTGTCCACCGACACCCTGGAGTCGTTCAGGGAGAGGTGGGCGCCGCAGGGAGTGGAGTGCATCATTTCTCCCTCCAACTCTATTTTGATTTAGTCCCTACCCTCCCCTTCACTGTTTTGCTCACACAGCATTGCCCTGTGGTTTGAAGGACAGTGCTTGTCACTGGCCACTCGGGTGTCTTTCCTATCTTCCTGGTGGTGGAAATTGAATAAAGATTCGTGCACTTTGTGTCTTTTCACTGTGTCTCACACCTGCACACACACACCATGGGTGCTGGGGAATAAAAATAAGCACTACCGCACTTAAGAAAAGAAAAAAAAGAAGAAAAAAATAAATAAATAAACACAGGAACCAAATAAGCACTACCACAGTTAGGTGGTAGTGTGGGGGTTAAAGGAAAAAAAATACACAGGAGTATATGTGTCCCTACCCTCCCAAAAAAAAGAAAGAAAAAAGAAAAAAAAAGAAAATATAACCAGGAGACCCGGGTGTCCTTGGAGAAGGAGCACGCGGTGTCCACCAACACCCTGGAGTTGTTCAGGGAGAGGTGGGCGCCGCAGGGAGTGGTGTGTATTATTTCTCCCTCCAACTCTATTTTGATTTAGTCCCTACCCTCCCCTTCACTGTTTTGATCACACAGCATTGCCCTGTGGTTTGAAGGGCAGTGCTTGTCACTGGCCACTCGGGTGTCTTTCCTATCTTCCTGGTGGTGGAAATTGAATAAAGATTCGTGCACTTTGTGTCTTTCACTGTGTCTCACACCTGCACACACACACCATGGGTGCAGGGGATAAAAATAAGCACTACTGCACTTAGGTGGTAGTGTGGGGGTTAAATTAAAAAATATACAAAAAAAAAAAAAAAAAAATATAAGCAGGAGAGGAGTATTGCTCTCTCAAAAGGACACTGCTTGTCACTGGCCACTCGGGTGTCTTTCCTATCTTCCTGGAAAAAAAAGAAAAATAAACACAGGAACCAAATAAGCACTACCACAGTTAGGTGGTAGTGTGGGGGTTAAAGGAAAAAAAAATACACAGGAGTATATGTGTCCCTACCCTCCCAAAAAAAAGAAAGAAAAAAGAAAAAAAAAGAAAATATAACCAGGAGACCCGGGTGTCCTTGGAGAAGGAGCACGCGGTGTCCACCGACACCCTGGAGTCGTTCAGGGAGAGGTGGGCGCCGCAGGGAGTGGAGTGCATCATTTCTCCCTCCAACTCTATTTTGATTTAGTCCCTACCCTCCCCTTCACTGTTTTGCTCACACAGCATTGCCCTGTGGTTTGAAGGACAGTGCTTGTCACTGGCCACTCGGGTGTCTTTCCTATCTTCCTGGTGGTGGAAATTGAATAAAGATTCGTGCACTTTGTGTCTTTTCACTGTGTTTCACACCTGCGCACACACACACCATGGGAAAAAAAAACAAAAAAAACACAGGAACCAAATAAGCACTACCACAGTTAGGTGGTAGTGTGGGGGTTAAAGGAAAAAAAAATACACAGGAGTATATGTGTCCCTACCCTCCCAAAAAAAAGAAAGAAAAAAGAAAAAAAAAGAAAATATAACCAGGAGACCCGGGTGTCCTTGGAGAAGGAGCACGCGGTGTCCACCAACACCCTGGAGTTGTTCAGGGAGAGGTGGGCGCCGCAGGGAGTGGTGTGTATTATTTCTCCCTCCAACTCTATTTTGATTTAGTCCCTACCCTCCCCTTATAAGAAAAAAAATTTAAAAAAAATAAACACAGGAACCAAATAAGCACTACCACAGTTAGGTGGTAGTGTGGGGGAGAAAAAAAGAAAGAAAAAAAAAAATCAGGAGTGTTAGAGCTTCTGTTCACTCTGAGAGCTGGCTGTTGTGGGAGCTGGACCCTTGTCAAGGACTCTCCCGAAAGAAAAAAAAATAAAAATGGAACCCCCTCCAACTCTATTTTGAGTTAATCCTTGCCTCCCCTTCCCTTCACTGTTTGATCACACAGCATCGCCCTCTGAGAAGGGCACTGCTTGTCACTGACCACTTAGGTGTTTCCTTTCTTCCTGGTGATGAAATATAAATAAAGATTTACGCACTTATTGTTTTTCACTGTGTCCAACACCTGCACACACACAACATGGGTGCGGGGGGTAGGGGTGGAAATAAGCTCCACTGCTGTCCGGTGAAAAAGATACAGGAGTGTCAGAGGTTATGTTCCCTCTGAAAAAAATAAACACAGGATCTAGAATCTCCTCCAGACTGAATCTGATTGGTCATGTGACACCAGCATCGATTAAATGTGTTGATTGGAAGTCAAGAGCAAGTTTCGATAAAGAAACATTTGATCCAAGTACGCACTAGTTAGACCAGGTGACTAACCCCTTCATTCCCCACAATAAATCGTCATTTAACCAATATACTCCAATAAAGCTCCAATAAAATATAGCATTTCAATCAAACATTCCCACTTCTGACCCAGTAGAGCAACCCATGATCCAGTAGGTAGCACTCTCGTCCCTGAGGCAGAAGGGTCTGATTTTGATTTCCACTGCAGGACATGAGCATATTGATCACAAAATTCAAGGCTAGTGTTCCCAGCGCAGTACTGAGGAAGTGCTGGCCTGATATTTGACTGAGGTGTATCACTCAGGCCCACCTACCAATTGAGGAAATTTGAAGAATCCATGACACGCTAAAGGAGTTCTCTCCAGTTTCCTGCTGAATGCCTTTCCCTCAATCAGTTGGTAAACTGGTCATTATCGCTTGCTGCTTGTGGGATCGCACTGGCCAAGATTGCATGCTGACTTTCCTGCATTTTAACTATTCAAAAGTATATCATCGGTTGTTCAGTGCTTTGAGACATCAGGTGGTAAGAACGGCACATTCTACTGAGGCGTTCAAAGGGGTTCGGGTAATAAGTTAAATAGATATAGTGTACACAGGAATGGGGACAAGGCAGGAGAATGGCACTGTGTTCATTTGGAGAGCAGGTGCAGACACAATGGGCTCAATGGCCTCCAACTGAAATCTCTGATGGCCTAAAACTAGTTGAGATTGTGACTAGTGGGGAGAATGAAAGGAGATTTCAAGGCGATTGAGTCAAGTTGAACGTGTGGGCAAGCGTAAGTCAGATGCAGATTAACGCGGCTAATTGTGAAGTTATACACTTGGATGTGGAAAACAAAAAGGCACTGTTTTAGTTAAATGGTGATTTATGGGAAAATATCAATGTCCAAAGGGATCTGGGTGTCTTTCACACTAGTTAATGAAAGCAGACATGCAGGGGCAGCATACAATGAGGAAGGTAAATGATACTTTGGTCTTTATTGCAAGAAGAGTTGAGTTTAGAGATAGGGAGGTGTTACTGTAGTGGTACAGGGCCTCGATGAGACCAAACCTGGAGTTTTGCGTGCTGCTTTTATCTCCCAACTTTAGATAGGATATACTTGCCACTGGGGGAGTGCAGACAAAGTTCACTAGGCTGATACCGGGACTGCAAGACTGCTGCACAAGGACAGATTGATTTGACTGGGCCTTTATTCAGGGTAAAAGTGAGTACTGCAGATGCTGGAGATCAGAGTCAAGATTAGAGTGGTGCTGGAAAAGCGCAGCAGGTCAGGCAACATCCGAGGAGCAGGAGGAAGGGTTTTTGCCTGAAACATCGGTTTTCCTGCTCCCCGGATGCTGCCTGACCTGCTGTACTTTTTCCAGCGCCACTCTAACCTGGGCCTTTATTCAGCAAAGTTCAGAAGAATCAGAGGGGATGTAATTGAGATGTACAGAGTATAGCTGGACAGACAAGATGCAGGGAGGATGTTTCCCCAGGCTGGGGAGTCTCAGGGTCACAGTCTCAGCACACAGGGTAGGTCATTCAGGGCTGGGATAAGGAAAGATCTCTTCACTCAGAGGGTGGTCAGCCTGTGGAATTCACTTCTGCAGAAGACTGTGGAGGCCAAGTCACTGAATATATTCAAGAAAGACATCAAGGAATAATGGGAGAGAGAAAATGGGGAGCATGGTATTAACTTAGAGTATCAGCCATGATCATGGTGAATGCTGAAGCAGGCTCAAAGAGTGGAATCTCAAACTCCAGTGCCTAGTTTCAATGTTTCTGCACCATGACACATCTATGATTCTGTGCACAAAAGATGCTATATGAAGGCAAGTCTTTCTTTCTTTAAAGAGTAGGCACTGTAATTGGCACCATCATGGTGTCCCCTAAGGATCTGTAATTATTTGTCATGTTTATTAATGACACAGATGATGGCACAGAAAGCCACATATCCAAGTCAGTGACACCGAAGATAAACAGAATTGCAAGCAGTACAGATCAACGTAATAAAGTAACAAGAGATTACATGATTGGGTAAAGCTGTGACAAATGGATGTTATTATAGGGCAAATAGCAAAGGATAAATTTCTTTCCGAACAGTGAAATGTTGAAACAATGAAGGACCAAAGAGACTTGTGGAGAGCTCAGGTAGACAGATCAATGAAGCGTTACAGAAAATGAACACAAAGGTTAATGGAATGGTGGTTTCTCTATCTAGGGGGCTAAAAGACTATGTCATGCAACATCTATTTATGCCCCTAGTTAGACCACACTTGGAGTCTCTGAGAGCAATTTTGTACATCACACTTTCAGAAGAAGATAATGGTTTTGGAAGGAGTGCAGAGTTTACTTACCACAGTGGTAGATAAATGCTAACGTTTAAATTTCAAAGAGGGATTCCATAATCTAGCCTTGCTGTCCTTGGAATTTAGGAAAGGTCAAGAAGTGATTCGATTGAACAAGGGCGGCACGGTGGCACAATGGTTAGCACTGCTGCCTCACAGCGCCGGAGACCCGGGTTCAATTCCCGCCTCAGGTGACTGACTGTGTGGAGTTTGCACGGTCTCTCCGTGTCTGCGTGGGTTTCCTCCCACAGTCCAAAGATGTGCAGGTTAGGTGAATTGGCCATGCTAAATTGCCCATTGTGTTAGGTAAGGGGTAAATGTAGGGGTATGGGTGGGTTTCGCTTCGGTGGGTCGGTGTGGACTTGTTAGGCCGAAGGGCCTGTTTCCACACTGTAATGTAATCTAATCAAAAAAAATGTTAAGGCCCACTTCTGAGAATTTGAGTCCAAGACAGAATGGTCTGGAATGAGATATGGTCAAGAACCTCTTCAAGCTTAAACTTCTTCAGAATCCTGTTTATTACATATTAATATGAACCATTATCATACATGGTGATCTGAGTTATTCACCACAGGCTCTAACTTTACTGTTACATTATTGAAAGATTATTCTCTACATGTACATTCCCTACATCTCCTCTTCACTCTAACTTAACTCCACCCTACAGTGTGCTATTTAAACCCACTGGGGAGCAGCTCTGTGACATCGTTGCAAGTTTGCTCCAGGATCCGATAGCCCTAAGAATAGAGAATAGATTATTTATGAAAATTGAGGGTCTAGGACTGGGAAGTACTGTCTAAAAATTAGACCTTTCCGGAGAAAAGTTAGGAACCATCTTATCAGAGAAAGGGGTTTTGAATGTTCTTCAATATCTAGGAGTTTAGTCACTGTTCTTCCATGATCACATGCATTGGCAGAATTGGCTTGAGTGGTAAAGTGGCATGTGTTCATGGGTTCAAATCCCAAACCTGAGAGCTGAGCACCAAACCCTGGGCTAATGCTGCTGTGGGAGCTCTACATTGACAGAGGTACTGATTTTCAAATATAACGTTTAACCAAGGCCCAATTTGCTATTTCAGGTGGGGAGGTGGTGGTGTAGTGGTAATGTCAGTGGGTTAGTAATCCAAAACCTCAGGCTAATATTCGGGGGAGATGGGTTCAAATCCTGCAATGGCAGGTGGCAAAATTTCAATTGAACAAAATCTGGACAGTTCAACGAAATCTGGAAAATTAAAAAAAAGATCAAATGGCAACCAAGTGGATGTTGGTTGAGGTAAATGTCTATCTGATTCACTAATTCCCCTCTGGGGAAGGAAATCTCCCACCCTTACTTGGTCTGGCCTACCTGTGACCCCAAACCCATAGTAATGTGGCTGACTCTTGGCAATTCAGGATGGGTAATAAGTGTCGGCCTAGTCAGTGATGTCAATCCCCTATGAAGGGGCCAAAGATTCTGGTCTGAAGTTGTAAAGTTGAGAAGATTATAATGTGCTTAATCAAAGCTGAAGTCTGTTTTAAACTTCTTTGGAACACTACCACAGTTCAAGGATGGAGATATCCGAGGGAAAGCAAGGTGGAGAATTAAAATGGCAAGCCATGGGAAACACAGTGTCAGGCTTGTGGACTGAATAGGGGTGCCCCACAAAATGGTTGCATGATCTACATTCGATCCTCCAGTGCAGGGTAGCCTGCCTTATTAGCAACTTATATATTATTAGTTAATAAAGTACACATAAATCACTGATTCACCATTCACCCCTTTGAGTTTGTATCTTTGGATCAGCCTATTCAGAGACGCTATGACACACCTCATGAGTTGGTGGGATTTGAACCTAAGTCTCCCAGCTCAGAGATAGGAACTCTACCACTGAGCCACAAGACCCCTTCCCTCAAGTTTATTCTACGTTTCAATTATTGCCCCTCAGCATTGTTCATGGCAGTATCCTGGGAAATAATCTGCAGATAGTTCCCGAGGGTTGGATACAGCAAGGACACCTGAAGGAATGATTGAAAACAGTTAAACCAGACAATGTCTCAAAGCTTCAAAAAAATACCTTCTGCCTCTTGGTAAAAACTCAGCAAACTCTGTCAAAATATGTTTAAAAAACACAGAGGTTTTTTTTTCGTATCTTGGCTGGATTCTTACTGACTACAGTCAGGGAAAGACGAGAATTAGTCCTCTCTTTCTCGCAAACCCAACCTCAGAAGTGAAATATTCATTTCTGTAAATAAGTGTGGCCCAAGCAACTTGGAACTTCTAATTGAATGAAAAGAGAAATCCTTCCCCCACAAACTTTCCCATGGCAAATATTAAAATTTAGAAGTGCAGGCTGTTTGAAATATTCTAACCGTGTTAGTTTGGAAGTGATGTTTACTCAGGTAAATGAAAGTTATTACCCAGAATTAACAAGTATCAAGCAACAACGTCAAGATTAAGTGGGATCCTTAGACTTCCCTTCATTTAATCTTTTCACAGCATACATAAGCCTTGGTTGGACCACTCTTGGAGTAATGTCCATTGGTTGTGGCCTCTCTGTTACACTAAAAATGATAGGCACTAAAGGAAGTACAGAGCACGGAATATATTCAAAGTGGAGATAGGATTGTTGAGCTACAAGGGAGTCAAGGATTATGGGGACCAGGAAGGAATGTAGAGTTGAGGCCAGGATTAAATCTAGTTGGGGCAGCATAATGGCTTTGGGGTGGCTCAGTGGTTAGCACTGCTGCCTCTCAGTGCCAGGGACCTGAGTTCATTTCCACCTTTGGGTGGCTGTCTGTGTGGAGTTTGCACATTCTTCCTGTGTCTGTGCAGGTTTCCTCCCACAATCTAAAGATGTGCAGGTTCGGTGGATTGGCCACGCTAATTTGCCCATAGTGTCCAGGGGTGTATAGATTGGATTAGCTATGCAGGGTTTTAGAGTCTGGGTGTGATGCTGTTCAGAGGGTCACTGTGGGCTGAATGGCCTGCTCCCACACTTTAGGGATGCACTGAATGATAACGCAGATTTGTAAGGAGCCAAATGGTAACCCCCCGCCCCCACCCCACCCCGTTTCACATGTAATTATTTTCAAAATGATACCAGAACTGAGATATTATAACTTACAGAACAGAGGACTTTTTTCTTGAGCTCAGAGAACAGAAGCATTAAAAATCACTAATATTGGGAAATAAGCAAAATGGTTATACTAGGTGTCCATTTTGAAGTATACAAGACCAATCTGTGTCATTCTCCACTTTTATTGGTATTTCCCGAGGGCTGAAGGGTGACTGAGAGACCTATGAGAGGTTTATGACAAGGTTTAACTAGATAAGCAATGGCCACCAACTTTGAAAGAAGCGTGTGGTAAAAGTTTGAAGGAAAAAAACATTAAAGTTCAGGAGAGGGGTCACTTGTATTCATGGAACTTCCTCAGAACAGTAACTATTCCAGAATTTGACAAGACAAGTAGCAATTACCTCACTGTTTGTGAGAAGATTTGTAGCTCGGGTGCTCGTTGTTGTGGTTCTGTTCGCCGAGCTGGGAATTTGTCTTGCAAACGTTTCGTCCCCTGTCTAGGTGACATCCTCAGTGCTTGGGAGCCTCCTGTGAAGCGCTTCTGTGCTGTTTCCTCTGGCATTTATAGTGGCCTGTCTCTGCCGCTTCCGGTTGTCAGTTCGAGCTGTCCACTGTAGTGGCCGGTATATTGCGTCCAGGTCGATGTGTTTGTTGATAGAGTCTGTGGATGAGTGCCATGCCTCTAGGAATTCCCTGGCTGTTCTCTGTTTGGCTTGCCCTATAATGGTAGCGTTGTTCCAGTCGAATTCATGTTGCTTGTCGTAGTGTACAAAATTCCATGCAAGGACTGCAGAAAACACTACATCGGACAAACAGGAAGACAGTTAACGATCTGTATACACGAACACCAACTAGCCACGAAACGACACGACCAGCTTTCCTTAGTAGCCACACACACAGATGACAAGCAACATGAATTCGACTGGAACAACACTACCATTATAGGGCAAGCCAAACAGAGAACAGCCAGGGAATTCCTAGAGGCATGGCACTCATCCACAGACTCTATCAACAAACACATCGACCTGGACCCAATATACCGGCCACTACAGTGGACAGCTCGAACTGACAACCGGAAGCGGCAGAGACAGGCCACTATAAATGCCGGAGGAAACAGCACAGAAGCGCTTCACAGGAGGCTCCCAAGCACTGAGGATGTCACCTAGACAGGAGACGAAACGTTTGCAAGACAAATTCCCAGCTCGGCGAACAGAACCACAACAACAATTACCTCACTCACATGCATTAGATACCAAGCTTCCAGGGAAAGGACAGCAAATCCAAAGATATTCCAGGTGAAGAAGAATTTATCTGAAAAGCTCAGCAGGTCTGGCAGCTTCTGTGAAAAGAAATCAAAGTTAGTGTTTCAGGTCCAAGGGATCTCTTCACAGACATCTCTTCACAGATATCTCTTCACAGACATCTCTTCACAGATGCTGCCAGACCTGCTGAGCATTTTCAGCAACTTCTGTTTTTGTTTCTGATTTACAGCCTCTGCAGATCTTTCATTTTTTATTAAGAATTTATTGGATGTGCTTAACTTTTTGAGCAATGGAATGTTAAAATAGTTTGGTGCTGCATTGGATCAATATTGGCTTGGCGGGGGGTGAGGGGGGGTGGGGGGGAGTAGAGGGATGATAGTGACATTGTGCTAGTGTCATGGGTTAGTCATCAGGAGCTCTAGCCTACATGCTGGGGGCACAGGTTCAAATCCCATGACAGCAGCTGGTGTAATTTAAATTTGATCAATAAATCTAGACTGGATAATGGTGACAGCTATTATGACTTGTTGTAAAAACCCATCCTGTTCGTAAGTACCCTTTAGGGAAAGAAATCTGCTCCTGGCCTAGCATTGTGTGACTCCGGACCAGCAGTAAATGTGTTGCAACGAGACCTGGGTACACCAGTCACTGAAGGTGTAGTAGTAATGACGCAGTGAAGACGACAGATGGTATGTTAGCCTTTATAGTGAGGGGATTCAATTACATGAGCAGGAATGTCATCCTGCAATTGTACAGGACTTTGCTGACATTACGCCTGGAGTACTGAGTGCAGTACGGTCTCCTTACCTGAGAAAGACTGTGATTCCTGATGAAGGGCTTACGCCCGGAATGACGATTCTCCTGCTCCTCAGATGCTCAGATGTGTTTTTCCAGCATCACACTCTTGACTCTGAGAAAGGATGTGCTTGATAGAGAGGGAGTGCAGTGGTGGCTTACCAGACTGCTTCTCGGAATGACAGGACTGATGTATAAAGAAAGAGTGGATTGGTTCCGATTATATTTGCTGGAATATAGATGACTGAGTACATGGAGGGGAGGTTCTAACAAGACAAGGCAGATTATACACACAAAGGATGTTCCTGATGACTGGGGAGTCTGTGGAATTCTCTGCTACAAAAAAGGGTTTAGGCCAAAACATTGAATGTTTTCAAGAAGGTATTGGGTATAGTTCAGTGGGTGAAAGGGATCAAAGTGGGTAAGGAGAAAGCAAGTACAGGATATTGAGTAGGATGACCATCCATGATTATATTGAATGGTGGAGCAGGCTCAAGGGGCTGAATGGCCTCCTCCTGCTCCTAGTTTCTGTGTACCTGTATTGATTCAGAAATGGTTTAGCAATTCCACAGCTGAATACAGTTTAAGCCAAATCTTACACACATCAATGTGCAGAGATTGGATAATTTGTGTTTTTGATATTGGTTAAGGGGAATCATTGATTGAGACACCAATGACAGCTCCACAACTCTTTGTTGACAATAGATTATTGGTATCGTTGACATTCACTGAAAGATAGCATTGCCAACAGTGCAGCATTCAGTCAGCAGTGCATTCAGCCTGGGTTATACCTCTCATCTTTGTAAAGGGGCATGAACCCACAATCTTTTTGACCTTTAATCTTTTATGGGATACAGCCATTACTGGGAAAACCAGCATTTTTTGCCCATCCCTAAATGCTTTTGAACTTAGTGGCTCTCAAGGCCATTTCAGGGGGCGTTTGAGAGTCAACCATATTGCTGTGAGTCTGGAGTCACATGTAGGCCAGGCCAGGAAAAGACAGCAGATTTCCTTCCCTAATGGATTTCAGTGAATCAGATGCGTTTTTACAACAATCGGTAGATCGATTCATGGCATCATTACTCAAAATAGCTTTCAATTTAGCATTTATTAATGATTTGAATTTAATGGCAGTGGTGAGATTTGAACTTCTGCCCCTAGACCAATAGTTTAGGAAGCTGGTCTAGTAACATTTCCAATGTGTCCTCATCATCGTTGTATACATCTCTTGTCTCACTTCTGCATCTTACTGTCACTAATTTGGGAAGGAATTGATTCATGCCAATACTGCCTGGTTCCAGCAGAGGGCAATGTCTACTGCTCTTTATAATTTACCGAATGAGCCAGAATGGAAATTGAGGTTACTACTTTAAGATTTATGCTGCTGAATACTCCTCAAAGATAACAGTGTCACAGCAATGTTATTCCTTCAGTTGTGAAGGCTTCTGAACTCTGGTTATCATGAAAGACCATCCTTCTCAAACTCATCACTCTCCTGACGTATTGCTGACCCATAGGACACACTGCCATCAGTCTTCTCTCTCGAATGAGAGCAGCCCCATGGTCTGGCAAGACAATCGCGACTTCACCTTTATACTCTGGAATTCCGTCCCCATACCTTCTACCTCTCTACTTCTCTCCCCTTTTAACGGACTTCTTAAAGCCTACAATCACCTCCCTGAATATCTCTTCGAGTCATAGAGGTCTACAGTGCAGAAAAGACCCTTCGGCCCATTGATTGTGTCAAAAAATAACCACCTATCTATGCTGACCCCATTTCTAACACTTGGTCCATTGCCTCATACACCTTGGCATCGCAAGTGCGCATATAAATAATTGTTAAATGTTCTGAGGATTTCTGCCTCTACCAACCTAAGAGGCAGAGACTTCCAGATTCCCACTATCCTCTGGGTGAAAAGGTTTTTCCTCACATTTCCCCTGAACCTCCTACCCCTTCCTTTAGATCTATACCCTTGGCCATTGACCCCTCCATCAAAGGGAATGGTTCCTTCTCCTTTACCCTGTATACCCGTTTCATGTGGTTCACTGTCTTAATCTGCCTGGCAACATTCCCATGGCCCTCCCTGGAGCCTTTTACTGCATTGAAGGTGCTAGCAGGTTGTGGCTGTATTCTGAAGCTTTCACAGCCACTAGCAATCAGTTGCCACATTAAGAAATCTCCTTAATTTCTTAATTAAGGGGAAATTAATTAAGAATGAGGATTGCCAACCCTGGTTGTAAGCGTTATTGGAGGTTTTACCACATGACCTCTTACCTCTAGCTGCCTCACCCTCTTCTTAGGTAGACCCACGGGATCATGTCTATCCAGTCTCGCATTCTCACCCTAAGAATCAGCACAGAGAATCAGATTTCACTCCCGAAGTTTAAAATTAACAGCATTAAACTCCTGTGGGCTGGGGGGGGAACACAACTACATTTCACACATTTCTTCCATCCACTGAAATGGACTCTTTCAAGTCCAATCACTTTGGTGTTGCTGGTCCTGTGCTCACTGCAATACTCCAGCGAGCCACATCACAAACTTGGGGAATAACCTCAGTTTCTGCTTGGCCACTGCACAGCCTCAAAGACACAATATTGAATTCCGCAACCTTCAGGCTACAATGCTTGTCCTCAACCTTTCTTCCATTACCATCCACAACAACCCACTCACCCCCACAGCTGGGTTGTGTGTGTCCTTTTTCTTATTCATTGATGTGATGAGACATCACTAACTGGACCGGCACTTATTGCTCACTGGGCAGTTAAGAGTCAACCACCTTGCTATGAGTCCAGAGTCCCATGTAGGCCAAATCAGGTAAGGATGGCAGTTTCCTTCCCTAAAGGACATTAGCCATCCAGATGGGATTTTTCTGACAATCACCAACAGATTTATGGTCATCATTAAGATTGCAGATGCTCAAATGGCTCAGCAGGTCTGGTAGTGAAAGTAGAGTTAACATCTTAGGTACTGAATTTCACCATCTGCCATCACAGGATTTGAACGCAGCTCCCCAACAGCATCCCAAGATTGATAGCCCAGTGATAATCCCACTGGGCCATCACCTCTCTTTGTTCACCTTGCGCTCCGTCAAGAGGGGCCCATTGTCTCCCTTTCATTCTTGTTGCTCTTACAACAGGGAACAGCTTCTCTGATCCACTCAACAGCCTCGAGCCATCATTGTGAGTTGAGTGAAGTTCACCCTTGAACCCGTGGGTCTCCCGTGGTCAGAGGTCATGTGGTAAAACCTCCAAGAATTCATGCAACCAGAGTTGGCAACCCTCATCAGACTGCCATTGTGATTAAGAGGCCAGCTGGTGAGTGCCACCCACCAAAGACCAGTTCCTCATATGATTGGAGGTCGCCTGGGAATGTCACTATCGGAGGATTCCAGAGTTCCAAATTAATACTCCTAGGTTTTGAGTTCAAATCTCATTGCCACAGATTATGAAAACTAGGCTTTTATTCCCTAAAATAAATAAGGTTAATACATGATTCAGAGCTTTTGGGCTTTAGGAAGTAATTTATAAGGTAGACAGAGGTAAACATTTTTCTCTATTCAAGCTGTGCATAAACATTTATAGCTTGGGTGCCAGTTGCTGTGTTGTGGGTATGTTTGCTGAGCTGGGATGTTGATTTGCAGACGTTTCATCCCCTCTCTCTCGGTGACATCCTCAGTGCTTTGGAGCCTCCTGTGAAGCGTTGCTGTACTGTGTCTTCTGGAATTTATTTGGTTCCGTTCCTGCTGCTTCCGGTTACTGGTTCCGGTTGCTCATTCTAGTGGCTGGTAGATTGGATCAAGGTCTATGTGCTTGTTGATCGAGTCTGTGGATGAGTGCCATACTTCTAGAAATTCTCTGGCTGTCCTCTGTTTAGTTTGTCCTTTGATCATTGTGCGGTCCTGGTCAAACTTGTGCTCCTCTGTGTGTGAGGCTGCTAGGGACAGCTGGCCGTGGCGTTTAGTGGTGAGTTAGTGTTCATGGATGTGGATTGTTAGTTGTCTGCCTGTTTGTCCCATATAGTGTTTCGTGCAGTCTTTGCATGGAATATTGTAAATTATATCAGTCTTGCATGTGATGTATCGGGTCTTTTGTCCTGGTGAGTTGTTGTCTGAGCGTGTCTGTCAGTTTATGGGCTGTCATGGATCCAAGTGGGCGGAGACATCTGGCTGTCAGTGCCAAGATGGTTTTTATGTGAGGTAGCGTGGCTAGCGAGTTAGGTCGTGGCATGTCCTCATCACGTTGTCTGTCTGTTGGGCATCTGCGGATGGAATTCTGGGGATATCCGTTCTTAGTGAATACTCTGTAGAGGTGTTCTTCTTCCCTTTGCAGATCGGGAGTGCTGCAGTGCGTTGTAGCCCTTTTAAATAGACTCCTAATGCAGCTTCTCCTGTGTGTGTTTGGGTGGTTGCTGTTGTAGTGCAGGACCTGGTCAGAGTGTGTCACTTCCTTTACACTCTTGTGGTGCATTCACCGTTCTGTGTTCTTTCCAGCATCACATCCAAGAATGGGAGCTGATTGTTGGTTTCCTCCTCTTGCGTAAATCTGATTCCTGTGAGCATGGTGTTGATAATTCAGTGTGTGTTCGAGATTGAAGAAGGGAGTGTTGCTGAACAAAGAGACCTTGGAGTGCAGGTTCATAGCTCCTTGAAAATAGAGTCGCTGGTAGATAGGATAGTGAGGAAGGTGTTTGGTCGAGCATTGAGTATAGGAGTTGGGAGGTCATGTTATGGCTGTACAGGACATTGGTTTGGCCACTGTTGGAATATTGCGTGCAATTGTATTGGAAGGATGTTGTGAAACTTGAATGGGTTCAGAAAAGATTTACAAGAATGTTGCCAGGGTTAGAGGATTTGAGCTATCAGGAGAGGGCTGAACAGGCTGGGGCTGTTTCCCTGGAGCATCTGAGGTTGAGGGGTGACCTTATAGAGGTTTATAAAATCATGAGGTGCATGGATAGAATAAACAGACAAGGTCTCTTCCCTGGGGTAGGGGAGTCCAGAACTAGAGGGTGAGAATGGAAAGATTTAAAAGGGACCTAAGGGGCAGCTTTCTCACACAGAGGGTGGTACGTGTATGGAATGAGCTGCCAGAGGAAGTGGTGGAGGCTGGTACAATTGCAACATTTAAAAGGCATTTGGGTGGGTATATGAATAGGAAGGGTTTAGAGGATATGAGCTGGGTGCTGGCAAATGGGACTAGAATAGGTTGGGATATCTGATCGGCATGGACGGGTTGGACCGAAGGGACTGTCTCCATGCTGTACATCTCTATGACTCTATGACTCTAAGAAAGTGAGGATTGCAGATGCTGGAGATCAGAGTCAAAATGTGTAGCACTGAAAAAGCACAGCATCCGAGGAGCAGGAGAGTCGACGTTTTGGGCATAACCCCTTCATCAGGAATGTGGAAGGTGCCCAAGGGAGGTGAGAGATAAATAGGGTTGGGGTTGGGCTGGTGGGAAGGTAGCTTGGAAGGCGATAGGTAGATGAAGATGGGGGGGGGGGGTGTTATGGTGATAGGGTTGAACCATTAGGTGGGAAGGAAGATGGACAGGTAGGACAGTTCAAGAGGGCGGTGCCGAGTCAGAGGGTTGGATCTGGGATAAGGTGGGGTCAGGGGGGGAGATGTGGAAACTAGTGAAATCCACATTGATCCCATGTGGTTGGAGGGTCTCAACGCGCAAGAATTTCTAGAGGCATGGCACTCATCCACGGACTCCATCAATAAGCACATAGACCTCGACCCATGACACCGGCCTCTAAAATGAACAACCAGAACCAGTAACCGGAAGCAGCAGGAACTGAACCAAATAAATTCCAGAAGACACAGTATAGCAATGCTTCACAGGAGGCTCCAAAGCACTGAAGATGTCACCTTGACAGAGGACAAGACATCTGCAAATCAACTTCCCAACTTCCCACAACTCTGATTTTTCTTTGTTGTTGAGGTAGCTTTGGACAAGGGCCCATGACCTTTCCATCAGAACGCAGACCATATGGAAGAGAAATCCAGGGGGACGTTTGTTGTGATGACAGGGGTCTTGCCCGCTGGCTGGAGAGCTGAGGAGAGACCCTTGCTGCTTCTTCCAGGAAAGGGACATTGAAACACAAGACCCCAGGGGGTGGGGAAGTAGCAGGGAGTGGCAAGGGAGCTGGCAGTCCCAACCAATGAGTGGCAAGCAGCATCAAAGAGGAGGCCATGACAGTTGGAAGTAATGATGGTCCTCGGAGTCTGTGATGTTTTTGATTTGATTTATTAATGTCACATGTACCGAGATACAGTGAAAAGTACTGCATTGCATGCTAACCAGACAAATCATACCTTACATGAGTACATCAAGGTAATAGACCAGAATGCAGAGTATAGCATTACAGCTATAGAGAAGATGTAGAGAAAGATCAACTCTAATATATGGGAGGTCCATTCATAAGTCTGATAACAGCAGAGAAGAAGCTGTTCTTGAATCTGTTGATATGTGTTTTCAAACTTTTGTATCTTCTGCCCCATGGAAGAGAGTATAACTAGGGCGGGAGGGGTCTTTGATTATGTTGACTGGTTTCCCCAGGCAGCGGGAAGTGTAGACAGAGCCAATGGATGGAAGGATGGTTTGCGTGACGGATTGGGCTGTGTTCACAACTCTCTGTAACTTCTTACAGTCTTGGGAAGAGCAGTTGCTATATCACACTGTGATGCATCCAGGAACAACGCTTTCTATGGTGCATAAATAAACATTGGTACGATTCATTGTAGACATGCTGAATTTCCTTTGCCTCCTGACAAAGCAGAGGTGTTGGTGTGCTTTCTAGACTGTTGGGAGGGGGTGTTACCTCTCAGGTTGGAGAAGAGGTGTCCAGGGGGTCTCAAGGAAGGACAAGTATTGGCTGTCCTCAGGCAAACCCCTTATTCATCACATCCCTTCCCCCAATTGGAAACGGACTGTCTTTAATCAAGATACCACCATTTACTTTGAAGTAACACAGAAACAATAGAAACTAGGACAGCAGTAGGCCATTCAGCCCTTCAAACCAGCTCCACCATTCAATATGATCATGCCTGATCCTCTATCCCCAACGCCATATTCCAGCTTCCACACAAAACCTCTTGATCCCTTTAATGTCTAAAAAATCTATCAATCTCTTTCTTAAATATACTCAATGACCCAGTTTCCATAACTTTCAGTAGTGGCAAATTCCACAGGAGGGCCAATCTTTGAATAAAGGAATCTTCCTTATCCCAGTCCGAAATGGTCATCCCTTGTTTTGGAGACTGGTTCTAGCTCCACCGCGACTCAGGGGAAACAGCCTTCCTACCTTTAACCTGATGTGTCCTGCAAGAAGATTCTGTGCTTCAATGGGGCAATAATTAAAGAGAACTAAGTGCAAGATTACCTTGATCACTAAATTACTGATACTAAATGCTGCCCACATGAAGTGTTAGGCAGGAGAGACTCAGTTTATTACATAATACTTAGTTAAATTGCATCTTGGTTACCAGAGTCTCCAGTGAAATGTCAGGCTGAGTACACATTAGTTTAAAAACAAACTCCTACATCTTAGCACTGGTTACCTCCTCCCAATGACAATCCTATGTGGTTATTTTATTATACTCTAATTCCACATCTCTGCAGCAGGTGGGACTTGAACCTGGGTCTCCTCCCTCAGACGTAGGGACACTACCACTGTGGCACAAGAGTCCACCCAGCAGTCCCTTGCGTCCCGATGGGCAGGGTTTATCTCATGAAGGTTACAGCATACCAATTGTCTTCATCAGGGATAATCTCCTCTCCCTACGCTGTAACCTGTTCCCTGTCTCAGAACCTGCTGAAAAATTGTCACATTTCCACTTTCTTCCAGTGTTCCACAGACTTTTACAGCATTTTCTGCCCCCAGTTTGGATTTCCAGCATCCTAAACCCTGGAATTCCCCTCTTTACCCCTCTTACCCCAACAACCCCACATGAAACTCTCCTCACAACCAGCCAATCACAACTCTTCATATAGTCCTGTGCAGCTTGCTAGAAGATTTTGCCTGATATCTGTTCCAGTGCAGAACCCAAAAACGAAGCTGGAGGAATGAAAGTTGTTGACGGGATCAGGACCCCCGGAATTTCGACTTTGGTACAAGATTCCTGCTGTTTTGCCTCTCCTCAAAAGCCTGACACCATTTGTCTTTCCCTCTCACGTATAACTAGGTCCACTTCCCGTAACACTCTTCCCTGTAGATTAGCTGAGATGCAGCCTGTAATTCAAGCTGATATATGTATATATTTAGAAAGTCAAACTAGCCCAGTCCTGAGCGAGCGCAGTGAATCTGTCTCTGCCAAGAACGCTGGCCGGTTTCTTAATAATTCTACCTTGCTTTAATTCTGCCTTTCCTGTTCAGTTTTTGTGCTCCGTTCAGATTCCTAACAGCAGAATCGAAATCAGTAATTAGCAAGACCTGGATCCACCGTACTTTAACCTCTCTGGTTGTCTCAATCAGTAAGTACCCAAGAATTGTCTCTCTCTCTCTCTCTCTCTTTCTTCGTTCTCTCGCTTTTTAATTTCTTTTTGATTTTGTGATAGATGAGGTGAGTATTGTTAGCATCGAGTTTGTGAACCATTTCCTTTCCACACAGCGACGCAGGGTCAATTGTACTACTGTTGTATCCAGGATAAAGTTTCAGTTGCATTGCCTCAAAACACAGGAAAGCAGCCTGTACTGGAACAGGCATTGCAATTGTGTCTCACCACTTGCATTAAAATAGTGCCTTTCTCTCACCTCAGGACACCCCCAAAGCACTTGCAGCCAATGATGAAATGTTGTCACGTTGGAAACAAAGCAGTGTGTGCACAGCTAACTCCCACAAGCATCAATGTGTTAATGAACAGACAACCAATTTCTAGTGACATACGGCAAGTAATTAGGAAGGCAAGTGGACTGTTGTTGTTTATTGCAAGGGAATTGAAATATACACACTTCGGGCTGCTTGCTACAGTTGTATTGGTGAGACCAAATTTGGTGCACTGAGTACGGTTTATTTTAAAAAAAGGCATAATGGGTTAGCAACAATTCAGAGATGCTTCATGAGACACTTTACAAGAATGAAGAACATAAGGTCTAAGGGTAGGTCATTCAGCCCCTCGAACCTGCTCCACCATTTAATCCGATCATTGCTGATCTCATCTCGGCCTCAACTCCATTTTCCTGCCCTGCTCCTCATAACCCATTACTAATTAAAAATCTATCTCTCAGTGTGCTATTGTCCACTGCGTTCTGGGGTACGTGACTTCCACCGAACCATGACCCTTTGAGAGACGTAATTCATCCTCATTCCTGTCTTAAATCTGTTGTCCCTTATCCTAAAATAATGACCCATGACCTCTCGTTCTAGACTTGACTTATTCCTGGGATGATGGGGTTATCTTATTAGGAAGGGCTGGGGAGGTTAGACCCGTCCCCAGCAGAGTTTAAAAGAATAGAAGGTGATCGTATTGAACCGTATAAGATCCTGAGTGGACTTGACAGGGGAATGCTGAGAGGATATTTCCCCTAATGAGACCAAAAGTAAGAGATGCTGTTTAAAAATAAACTGGCTGCTGTTTAAGCCAGAGATCAAGAGAAACCTTTTGTCTCAGAGAGTCATGAGTGTGTGGAACTCTCTTACCCAGAGAGGAATGGAGGCTGGGTCATTGAATAATTTTAAGGCTGAGGTAGGTCAAATCTTGATGAACAAGAAAGTCGAAGATTATCAAGGGCAGGCAGGAAAGTGCAGCTGAAGCCAGAATCAGATCAGCTATTGACTTACTGAGTGGCAGAGGAGGCTTGAGGGACAAACGAGCCTTCTCCTGCTCTTGGTGTGTGTGTGTGTGTGTGTGTGTGTGAGAGAGAGAGAGTGAGTGTGAGAGTGTGCCTGTGTGTGTGTGCGTGCGTGAGAGAGAGAGAGAGTGAGTGTGAGAGTGTGCCTGTGTGTGTGTGCGTGCGTGAGAGAGAGAGAGAGAGAGAGAGAAAGTGTGCCTGTGTGAGAGTGTGTGTGTATCAGTGAGAGAGAGAGAGAGAAAGTGTGCCTGTGTGTGTGTGTGTGAAAGAGAGAGTGTGTGTTTGAGAGAGTATGTGTGCGTGTCTGTGTGCGTGTGTGTCCATATTGGCTGAGGAATTAATTTTGATCAGGATACTGTGATGACTTCCATTGTCCTCAGTTGAAGTGTACAATGGGACCTCTCAAATCCACCTCAGCAACAGCAGGAGCTTTGATTTAGCATCTGGGTTTCATCACTAGTCCAGGCTGACACTGCAGGCACAACACTGAGGGACTGCTCCACTGTTGAAGGTGCCATCTCTCCAATAAGTTATTAAACCCAAGCCTCATCACCTTCTCAGGTGAATGTAATAGGCCCGATGGCACTATTTTATTGAGGAGGGAGGGGCAATCTCCCTAGCCAATAATTTTCTTTCAATTAATGCCACAAAAGCAGAGTCACTATTGCACAGTTGATGATGAGAGCTTGCTGTGTTCTCTTGAATTCCCAATATTGCAATGGTTCAAACGTTGGAAAGCACTTCAAGACATCCTTTGAGACATCACTAAGCCAATGGATGGTATGGTGGCTCAGTAGTTAGCACTGCTGCCTGACAGCGCCAGGGATCCAGGTTTGATTCCAGCCTTGGGCGACTGTCTGTGTGGAGTTTGCACATTCTCCCGTGTCTGTGTGGGTTTCCTCCTATAGTCCAAAGGTGTGCAATTTAGATGAATTGGTAATGCTGAATTGCCCATAGTGTTTCAGGATGTGTAGGTTAGGCACATTGATCAGGGGTAAATCTAGGGTAGGGTTAATGGGTCTAGGTGGGCTACTCTTCAGAGGATTGGAGTGGACTTGTTGGGCTGAAGGGCCTGTTTCCACACTGTAGAGATTCTATGAATGCCATCAATAGCTGATTTGATTCTGGCTTCAGAAATGAGGATGTTTGGTGATGATTTCACAATGTCCAACACAATTCATGGTCCTGCAACAACCCATGTCCATATGTAACACTGGCTGGACAATATCCAGGCTTGGGCAAGTAACATTTGCACCAAATCCCAGGAAATGACATCTTTAATGAGAGAGAATCCAACTATCACCCAGTGTCCTTCAAAGACATTGCAATCTTTGAAAACTCCATTATCAATGTTGTTGGCCAGAAATTGAACTGGGCCAGTTATATAAGTACTGTGCCTTCAAGAGCAGGTTCAGAATACTGCTGCGAGTAACTCACCTCTTGTCTCTCCAAAGCCTGTCCACCATCTACAAGGCACAAGTCAGGTATGTAATAGAATAATCCCCACTTGCCTGGATGGTGCAGCGCCAATGCTACTCAAGAAACTTAAAACCAGAGCAAAATGGCCCACTTGATTGACATCCCAACCATTAACTCCATCCACTAACTGGGGCACAGTAGCATCAGTGAGTACCATTTCCAAGATGCACTAGAGTAATTCACTAAAACTCCTCAAACAGCACCTTCTAAACCTAAGGCCTCACCAGCCAAAGGACAGGGGCAACAGATGTATGGGAACTCCACCTGCAAATTCTTCTCTGAGCTACACACCATCCTTCACTCTGTCACAGTTCTGGAACTCTCTTCCTAACAGCTCTATAGTGTCCCTATGCCCTGAAGGGACTGCAGCGGTTCAAGAAGGCAGCTCGCTACCACCTTCTCTAGAACAATTAGAGATGAGCGACAAATATTGGTGTAACCAGCAATGCCCATATCCTGTGAACAAATAGTTCAGAAATCCTCTCGAAGACATTCTTCCTGCACCTTCACATCACCAGACTTGAGATGTACTATTTATTATCACCACTCATGAGAGAAGGATTATAAAACCCAGTGACACAACTCATTGGCGAGCTTTGAGAAGTTTTGTAGCTCAGGGTGAGGTTTTGGATGTAGGTTTGCTCGCTGAAAGGTTCATTTCCAGATGTTTTGTTACCTTACTAGGTAACATCTTCAGTGGGCCTCAGGCAAAGCAATGCTGAAAATTCCTGCCTTCTATTTATATGTTTGTGTTTCTTTGGGTTGGTGATGTCATTTCCTGTGGTGATGTTGGTATCATGGTAGCCCACAATCCCACCAACACACTAAAACAGCAGCTAATGAACTTTAAAGACTCTATACAGACAATGAGCAAAACTAAAGTGTATTTACAAAATACCGTGTAAGGACTGTAACAAACACTACATCGGACAAACAGGCAGAAAACTAGCCACCAGGATACATGAACACCAACTAGCCACAAAAAGACATGAGATAAAAACAATGATTGCAGATGCTGAAAACCAGATTCTGGATTAGTGGTGCTGGAAGAGCACAGCAGTTCAGGCAGCATCCAAGGAGCTTCGAAATCGACGTTTCGGGCAAAAGCCCTTCATCAGGAATAAAGGCAGTAAGCCTGAAGTGTGGAGAGATAAGCTAGAGGAGGGTGGGGGTGGGGAGAAAGTAGCATGGAGTAAAACTTCTTCAAGGCAGGCATCCTTGCAAGAGGATTCATAGTAGGGTTAAAATCAACGAGGTAAAAACAATGACTGCAGATGCTGGAATCCAGATTCTGGATTAGTGGTGCTAAAAGAGCACAGCAGTTCAGGCAGCATCCAAGGAGCTTCAAAATGACCCTTTCTCACTAGTATCCTCACATACGGATGAGGAAGGACACCACTTCAACTGGGACAACACATCCGTCCTAGGACAAGCCAAACAAAGACAAGAATTCCTAGAAGCATGGCATTCCAACCGGAACTCTATCAACAAACACATCGAGTTAGACTCCATTTATCACCCCTTAAGAAAAGGAACAGGAAGTGACTTCACCACAGGAAATAACATCACCACAGGAAATGGCATCATCAACCCAAAGAAATCCAAACATATAAATAGAAAGCAGGAATTTTTAGCATTGCTTTGCATGAGGTCCACTGAAGATGTTACCTAGTCAGGTGACAAAACATCCGGAAATGAAGCTTCCAGCTCAGCGAGCAAACCTACAGCCAACATAACTCATTGTTTGCATCATCTTGTACCTTCACTCATAGACTGTATTTGACTGCATAACTCCATTTGATACACCACTTAAGAATCTTATACCTCCTTTTGTGGTCTACATGTAGGAACATGGGAGCATGAGTAGACCATTCAGCCCAACAAGCCCGTCCTCACTATTCAATGCAATAATTGCTGATCTGTGACCTAATTCCACATACCTATAGCTTTTGCCCACTATTAGGTTAGCACTGAAAGAGAGCTGTACTGTCAGAAATGTGAATTTTTGGAAGAGGCACTGAAAAACTAAGGTCCTACCTGACCTCTCAGGTCAATGCAAAATGGTCTGATGGCACTATTTCAAAGAAAGCTGTGGGAGTTATTGCCAGTAACCTCAGTGAACATTAGCAAATGCCTACTTTATAGCAGTGTATACATTTTGAAAGTATCTTATTGGCTGTAAAAGTGCTTTGGTAGGCCAGTGATAGTGAAAGAGATCGAATAAATGCACATCTTTCCTCGTTATATCATTGTTGGCAAAGAATGCCAAGGACTACTTCCAACTCCCAGAAACAAATGTGGTTGGAGATGTAGCTGTGGGATCAGGCTCATCAACCACACAAGGACCCACGGAATGCATGACCAATGACACGGAATTTCGTGGGTAGGCAATCATACCTGTTAGTGAGTGATTGCTGGTGACAATTTCATAATCTTGTATAAGTAGCTTTTATCCTGTCATCTAGACCATCACTGATTGACAATGCAATTCAACATCATAATTTCCTATCAAGACGTCTGCAAGAATAACATCCTTCAGGGCAACACCACTGGCAATTAGAATCCACTTGCCAAGCAATAAACACTCTCTCCTAAAATATAATATATGATACGTAAATAAATAAAATATAAATATGTAAAGTATAAAATGTTCCTCTTTACATTGGTGTTACATTGGTATTCTTGCAAATTGTCCTGATGAATGTTAGATGCAAAGCTTGAACAAAATGTGCTTTTTCTCAGCAATATTTTTCAAGTTCTATTACCAGCTGACTAGAATTTATTATTCTCCTAAACCTCCATCAAAACTGTTGGATATCTTCACGCATTCAGTTCTAAATTGGGATATACACGACAGATGTATTGTTGGATGAGCTAACAGCTGTTTGAACTTGCTGCTGGAGCTGAAATAGCATTCCCCCTCAAGCATTGATCTTGTAAGCATTTTCACATCTTTTATCCTCCCTCCTTTGCAACACGGGACACTGGTATGGTGCAGAGGAATCACAAAACAGCTACGGAATGCCATTGTAGGTGATATGAAGGGGCTTGCAAAGTCTTTTTTGCCCTTTAAGTACCCTGGGTCACTCAGGCACCTTACACCATTATGTTCTGGAGACTCTCAAGAACAAACAAATTCAACTCTGTCATTTCCATCAAACTTCCAACTTGACTTACTACCAACAGACTGGTCACACCGTGTATCCCAGATACACAATTCAGAGAAACTAAGTAGAAGAACAAGATTTATAAATAGACCAATGCCATATCTTACCTACGTAATAGAGAAACTCGAATTATTGTTACACTATTAGACATTGAACCTTGTTAACAGAAAGACCCTACTCTGTTACGTTTGGTCTTCTTGTATTTAGTCTGAAATGAAAGGTTGCAAAGTTTACCTCAGTTTGGCATTTTGGCTGTAATAGCATTTGATTGCGAAATAAATAAACCTTTAAATTGAAATATGCAGAATAGTTGAGATTTTTCTACGATGTCACTAGTCACATCTTGCTTTTAAGAGTGTCCACCCATTCTCGGCAGCTAATGAAGAAAAGGTGAAATTGCCACAGCTCTACCAGACCACTGGACTGCTCTCCCCTTACTGAGAGAGATGACTGGTGGTCGTTTAACCTGAGGGTCACCACACCTCAGGCAAGGAGAGATGTTAATAAGGGCAGTCCTTCAGGGTAACTTCGCCTGGTGCAGGAATTGAACCCATGCCATTGGCAAATGCTGAATTGCGAACCAGCCACCAAAACCAACCATGCCCCAACTCATAACCCCCTCATGAACTGCACCACTAAGAGAGGGATGATAGAATGACAGTCAGGAGGGCTCTCATGGCACAGTGATCATGTTTTAACTCTGAGCCAGGAGGTCTGGGTTCATGTCCCACTTGTTTCAGAGATGTGTAATGATTAGAAAATAGTGACAGTAAGGGTGTGTACTCAAGTCTCTGTCCTTAGACTTAAGCTCAGAATGTTTTGACTTAAAAGTGAGAGTGGTACTCAGTGAAGAAGGACACAGAGACAGTGCAATGACAAGTTTCTAGAAGCTTATGTCATTGTAAAAGGTTGCAGAGGTAGATCACATCAGGACTATGGAGTGGTTTGCAACACTGCAGATCATTTACCTTCACTGTGATTGACTTGAATCAGCTCTCTGCTTGTGTAATTAATCAAAGCTGTGATCCAACAGCCAGACAGGAGGCAACTCTCTACAGTATTCTTAAAGCAGCAGAGTAATGATGTGTAGAACATGACACGGGCCAAATGGGGAACAGTGCTCAGGAACCACATACAAACACCTTTCTGCAGACTACCGGAGCAGTGTAGACAGGGTCCTGGGAACAAGTACTCAATCTTTTTGAGTGGGAGAGGGGGTTGAAGAGGAGCCACTAGCCTCAGGCGAAAACCAAAATCCATTCAACATATCCTTGAGAAAAAGAGTACTGAATATTTAAATCCCAGCTCCAATTCTTTTGATAACTTATATCTGTCATGGGTTTTCAATTTTGTCAGCACTTTGCCATCAGTTCCAATTGTCATTCTTCCTAAGGTTATGCTGATAAGCAGGTGCGAAGGAGGCTTCCTCCTTATCTTGGCTCTCTATCAAAACCATTAAATTGTCGCAGTTAATCTAAGGACCTCTCAAAGCAGCACTGAATGATGATCTTTCTGCTGTGAGTTATGAAGCTCATTTATAGCAGGGCTTCCAAACACCTGCCAGGGCTTGGAGCCAGACAGAAATAACCTGGGCCACCAGTGAGGAAATCACCAGCGTACTCTTCAATGTCTCTTCAAATGAATGCCATGATGTGGAGGAGCCAGTGTTAGACTGGGATGGACAAAGTTAAAAATCACACAACGTCACGTTATAGTCCAACAGGCTTACTTGGAAGCACTAGCTTTCGGAGCACTGCTCCTTCATCAGGTGGTTGTGGAGTATAAGGGCATAAGACACAGAATTTATAGCAAAAGATCACAGTGTCATGCAACTGAAATGATATATTGAACAAACCTGGATTGTTTTAAAGTCTTTCATCTTTTAGAATGGGTTGCAGATTTCAGTTAATTAATATGTAAATCCCAGAACTTCTTTTAAATCACCTTCTCAAGATAACTTACGGTTTTATAACAAAAGGTGACATCTCAGCTCTGACGATGCACTAAAGGTGTGAAGTTAGAGTCTGTCTGTATCCCAATCTTGAGTCAGACTGGTTCTATTTCCAAAGTTAAATTTACAAAATATTACGTGTATTGACTGCCTACAGGTTGAGCGTTTTTTGAGCAAAACAGAATGTATCTGCAAATATAACTGCAAATACAACTTCACCCCATTGACTTATATGTGTGTGTGTGCGTACATGAGAGATGCTCCACAACTACAAGATGAAGGAGCAGCGCTCCGAAAACTAGTGCTTCCAAATAAACGCATTGAACTGTAACCTGCTGTTATGTGATTTTCATCTTTCAGACAGGATGGCACACCAATGGCCCATCTGCCCTCAATGAAGTACTAACAGTCCTCGGGTTGTGAACACATCCCATTCTGGTGTCTATTCGCAAGTCCATTTGTACGTAAGTCAGAACACAAAGCTGGATAATGTAAGGGACCTACTTGTAAGTAAAGGAAATGTTCATATGTTGGATCTTTAAAATTCCATCCCTCTTTGAGATTATGTTCATAAGTATGAGAGTTTGTAAGTCAGACGTTCATAAATCAGGGGCCCCCTGTATGTTAAAAAACATCAAATCTCTAACGTAGCCAATGCCAGCTCTGGCTCAGTTGATAACTCCTTTGCCTCAAAGTCAGAACTTGGTGGGTTCAAGTTCAACTCTGAAGACATAGGGCTAAGTTATCAAAAAAATGTCAGGGTTTGGATGTGACAGTTTGGCACCAACATCTGTCATATTGATGGAACACCACAATCTTGATCCTGAGCCATCCTCAGCCAGGCTGGGTCCTGCACTGACATAAAGGCAATTTACATCGACGTAGTGTAATTAAGAGGCCTCTCTGGCTGGGCCAGCATTTATTGCCCATCCCCAATTGCCCTTGAGAAGGTGGTGTTCAGCTGCCGTCCAGAAGGGTGTAATTACACCCATTGAGCTGTTAGGGAGGGAGTTGGTGTGTGCCTTTGAATGGAACTTGTAGGTAGGTGGTAGTAGCCCAATGTATCTGCTGCCTTACCCTTCTAAAGGTAGTGATCATTGCTCCCAAATGAACTGAGATTTCCTGATGGCGTATACATATCCCACGTCAGTCTGGACTGAGTCCATGTCAACATGGCTGTCCCAAGTCAAGAAAGGGAGGGGATGTATGTCATATAGATCATGTACAGGACTCTCCTGCAACCATAGTCAACACCAGGTCCCACGTGTGGCCATCAGCTATCCTGCGTAGTGATAACCTCCAGGATCACAGCTGGGCAACAGTGACCAGATCTCACCTTCACTCTGTCTGATCATTTTCAGGTTAGTGGTTCCCTCGACTGTCGATCTGAGAGTGTTTGAGAATGTTCCACTGTCTCTCCAGTCTTCAACCTATCTCTGACTAATGCTTGGCCTTCTCCCCAGCCTTTTATTGGCCATTGATAGGTGATCAGCATGAAGCATAATGTCACATTGTCATCCCCATTTTCCTGTGCTATCCTCATATCCTCTGATGTCACTAAGAGTGAGAAATACCACAGAGGGCTGTCTTGAATATGCTCAATGATGAAAACCATTCAAATTTAGGAAATACTCAATTTCCCTACTGGGAAATGGTGGCCTGTTATCTGTGACAGCACTTCCAGGAGTCCCTATACTGCAAAAGATGTGTGCAGTTTTTCTATCTCCATGTTTGACAATTGAACTGTATGCATGTTCGACCACAATGACTAAGAACATTGAGCCTATGAAAGGATCTGTGTAGCCAATATGTAACCAAGTCTAGGGTTTATCCAACCATTCCCACAAATGTGGGGGAGCTGCTGGCAGTCATTTTTGTACTTTTTGGCACTCTGGGCACTGTCCCACACACGTGGCCATGTCTGCATCCAATCCTGACCACCAGACATAATGTCTTGCCAACATCTTCATTTTAGACACCTCTGGATGGCCCTGATGGAGTTTCAGAAGCAACCTTTGCTAGGAATACTCACTCTTACAACCCATAATAATAAACCACCCTCTACTGTGATTTGGTCTCTCCAGGACCAAAAAGGTTTCAATTCTGGTTGTGATGGCCCTTTGGTTTACCAGCTATTTCAGTTTTACCAGGACTGGATCTTTCTGCATCTAAAGTCTGATATTGTCAGCTGTGACTAGAAGTCTATTCAAAAACTGTAAAATCCTCATGGACTCTTCCATGGTACCACTGGTGGTGTATTTGCTACCTTCATTTGCTACTTGGCCTCCCAGACAGTGTTCCAACTTGTTTATTCTGGTTTTAAATATTCATTTGTGGGACTTGGGCGTTGCTGGCTGGCTGGCCAGCATTGATAGCCCATCCCTATCTGCCCTTAAGAAGGTAGCAGTGAGCTGCCTTGTAATTATAGACACTTAGTATTAGAGCCCACCACTGAATTCGGCCTGAAGCTGTGGGTAGCATTGCCTTGTCCTCTTTAAGCAGACTGGGCTATCATTATTACAAATTTACATCTGACTCCATATATAACCCGGAGAAAGTGAGGACTGCAGATGTTGGAGATCAGAGCTGAACAATATGTTGCTGGAAAAGCGCAGCAGGTCAGGCAGCATCCAAGGAGCAGGAGAATTGACGTTTCGGGCATAAGCCCTTCTTCAGGAATTATGCCCGAAACATCGATTCTCCTGCTCCTTGGATGCTGCCTGACCTGCTGCACTTTTCCAACAACACATTTTTCAGCTCCATATATAACCCCCAAACCTTCCTTTTCTGTCTGGAGTCCTAGATACATAACATATTGGGCATTCCTCTCCTTTTGGCCACCTAGGAGCTAACACCACCACGATGACGTTTGGGGCAGCATCACATGTCAATACCAGATCTCGTTGGGATCATATTGTGTCAACACCTTAGAGAATGATAGCTGTTTCTTCACTTCCCTGAATGTTATGGCTTGGTTAAACAAATATTTCCAAGGCTGACCCTTTTTTAAGAGTTGATACAAAGGTGCCAAGTTCGAGGCCAGGTTATCTCTGAACTTCTCTAATAGATCACTAGCCCAGGGAAAGCCCTGTGTTCCAGTAATGACATCGGAGCTGAGGCACCTTTGGATCACACTCACTTTATCTTCCAATGGGTATAACCCAGTCTTGTTGACTCTGTCAGCCAAATAAGTCACTTGGGATGCCTGGAACATGCATTTTTCCCTTCTACTGCATACGTCCACCTGGGAAAAAACATCTAAAGACTATATCCAAGGTCTCTAAATACGTTTTATCTGTTTTCCCTGTTATTAGCACATCATCTAGATAAATGGTGACTTGGGGTAGGCCTTGCAAAATATTTTCCATCATTCACTAGACAATTGCATTGGCTGACAATACCCCAAATGGCAGTCTTGTATATTGGTACAAATCCTTGTGGGTGTTAATTGTAGCATATGTCTGGGAATCCTCATCTAACCACAATTGCAAGCACACATTACTCATGTCCAACTTCATGAAGGACAGTCCCTCTGCCAGCTTTGTGTAAAAGTCCTCTGCGCGAGGGATTGAGTATTTATCCAGAAGTGAAAAGTGGTTTATTGTTTGTTTAAAATCCCCATAAAGGCAAACCGACCCATCGAGCTTCACAATTGATCTGACCAGTGCTGCCCATTCCACAAACTGGATTGGTTTGATGATGCCTTCGTTTTCCAGCCTTCTGATTTCTGCCTCTACGTTTGCCCATAAGGCAAAATGGCACCGGGCGGACCTTGCAGAATCGTGGAATTGCTTCCTAGTCAACATGCGAGGTGGTCTTGGCTCCTTTGATGGTCCCTAGACCTTCCTGAAAAAACTTTCAGGATATTTAATCAGGACTTCATTCAGACAGCCATCTTCTAATTGAAAAATGTTGAGCTAATCCTTTTCTAGCAATTTTGCCCCAGCTAGCTTGGGCCCAAGCCTTTTATTACAATCAGTTCTAACTGAACCAGCTGCTTCTCCCAAGAGACCGGAACCGAAGTGGTACCCTTAATATGTAAAGGTTCCCCAGTGTAGGTTCAGTCTTGCTGAGGTCTTGCCCAAAGTTAAGAGTTGAGGTCCAGAGTGAATTTTGTTAAAGACCGGTTCTGCGATCACTGAAATGGCTGCACAAGTATCAAATTCCATTAGAATCAGTGACCATTAAACCAGATGTTTATTTTGATTGGTTCTGATTTGGATGTTGCTAAGCAATGTAACTGTTCCAAACCAGATGTAGGTGGGCTTTCCAGGGTGTGCATTCTCCTGGATATCGGCCTGTGAATTCTCTTATTCTCTTACTCAATTTAGGTCTAGTGGGACTATTTTGCTCTCTCACATCTGAATACCAACAGCAACTACAGTGGCTTGCTGGCCCAGATCCTGAAGAAAATTGGCTTGGCTTTGTTTTGGGGTTTTGCAGTGGACTGACCTAGAGTCCCTCTGTTCAGGATATGTCCTGAGTGAGGCAATGTGACTGCCTTCACTCAAGTGATGTTCCCCAAGCTCAATTGGACTATCAAAGGTATCCACTTCCATCGGTGTACCCTGCAACTCATATGATCCACTTGCCAATGATAAAGCCAGTTGAAGTCCAGTTGGTCTTCAGCTAGTAGTTGCTTTTGCCTGATCACACCACTAATCCTGCTCTCATCTCCACTGAAATAACTCCACAGAGACTAGTATCTCATCACCAAGTCACCCTTTATTTACTCGTGGAGAGTCCTTGACACTGATCCAGCTCCCTCAGAGACAGCTCTCAGAGTGAACAGAATGTCTGACATTCCTGTTTTATACCTGTCAGCCAGGACTCCCTGATTGCACCAGATTAACAGCCCCAATCAAGGAACTCATATTCTTTGAGGTCCACCTGGCTGACTTCGTTGCAATCACTACAAACTGTAGGCAGGAATGTGGAATGATTCGGATCCAGACATAAATGGCAGAGCAGTTTCAAAGGGCCAAATGGCCTACTTCTGCTTTTAATGCCTATGTCCACGTTTTTATCTGGACTGTGCCATGTGAGATTGAACCTCAAAGCTATTGTGGATGTCTGAGGCTATCCCCAGAATGAAAATTCAACCCCAGACAAATGCAGGCTGACGCTCCAGTATCATTCTGAGAGAGTGCTGCACTGTTGAAAGTGCTGTCTTTCAGATGAGATGTCAAATTGGGATTCTGTCAAGTGCATTGTTAAAGATCCCATGGGATTATTCAAAGAAAAGCAGGGGAGCGATGAATAGCTTGTCAGCTAATATGAATCCCTCGATCACCATCACAAAAATGGATCATTAATACAACGTTTGTGGGAACTTGCTGTGTGCAAATTGGCAGTTGTTTCCTAAATTACTGCGTAACGAAAAGTACCTGATTGGCTGTAAAGCACTGTAGACATTGTGAGAAGTTCAATATAAACGCAAGTCTTACCTTCTGATATGGGAATTACCTTCCTAAAAGAACAGGGGCATTGTACCAGGTGATAACAACTTCTGCAGATAGTAAACCAGCCCTGTGCAACAATGCTCTTAATTGAATGCTAACAGCCACATGAACTGTAGCTGGGCAGCCTCCTGAGGAATTGCAAGAGCTTGCATTATGCTGATCCGAACTGACTGCAGTCTCTTTGGGAATGCACTAGAAGTACCATTTGTAATACATTTTTTATGGCATCTTTGCAAACGCGCCATCACTTAATAGAGTTGTGTGAGGCCAAGGTATAAATAGAAGAATGATGGATTCACTTATTGGGTTAAAATGCTTTGTTAGAACTGAGAAGAGCAACATAAAGTCCCTTTTTCTGGAACTGATCAAAATATAAAATATTAAAAAGTAAACACAGTCTTTAACTCTCACTCATGCGGTCCCTCTCTGTCCTAAATCCTTTTATCTGCTGCCTGTTCTTTTATAAAATTATTTCATGGAATGCAAGCATCACTGGCTGGACCAGTACTCAATGCCTGTCCTTAATGGGACAGATGGTAATGTCATTGTTGCTTGTAATCTGGAGGCCTAGTCTATGGTCTGAGGACAAAGGTTTCAAATCTCTCCATGGAAGCTGGTGATATTTAAATTCAATCACACTAAGCAGAAAAAGATTACTTAACTTTTCCAGAGCTAACTCCCAGTATTGCTCTCTGTCTATTATGGACAACGTCAGGCCATTGAAAGATGTGAAAAAATTGAGAAGAACAGCATTTTAAAATGTATTTTCTGCTTTATGGTGTCTTCATTTGGGACTCTTTTGACATAGGATAAGTTTGTAGAAAGAATATTTACGTAGGGGCCTCATTGACTGGCTGGAAGCCCCAGTTGACACAAAACAATGGGCAAATCCCATGAGATTTGACTCATTGCAATCTCACTGAACTGCATTGACGAGCTACCCGTACTTTCAGCACAGCCCAGTCTAAAAGCAATGAATGTCTTCCTCATGTACATCCATTTGTGAAGTTTGGAATAAGATTGTTTTTAAAATAATCTCTGATCTTTCAAAGTAAATGATAGAACTCACATCAAACTTGAAAAAATCATTGGCATCAATTTCTTACAGAAGGACGTACATGTATATGAGAAAGGCTCTGATGAAGAGTCATCTAAACTAGAAACATTAGCTTGCTCTCTCTCCACGGATGCTGCCTGACCCATTGTAATTTCCAGCATTTTTGTTTTCTGTACAGACTCCAGCATCTGCAGTAATTTGCTCCTACATGTATCTGAGGATCATTTCAGAGATGATAAAATTCCATTATTAGAAGAGAAGTCTTTTCCTTTGAAGCATGAGGTCATGGGATCACTACCTATATTCTCTACTTTGGTTTTCATTTCAGGACTATTAGAATAAAATGTCATAGCATACAAGGCTAGGGACCAATTCTGGGAATGAGATTAGAATAGGTGTTTTTGATGATAGGTGCAGACACAATTGTCCGAAGGGCCTTTTTCCATGCTGTAAAAACTCTACGACTTTATGAATATTATTTCCATTGTATGTTACCTGATGACTCAGAAATTGCAAGTGATTATATACGGAAGATAACAATGAGCTATTAATACTAAAATACATCAATTGGAACTGAGATGAAATGGGATCATTTGTTTGTCACTGAAGCACATTCAAAGGAAATTAAAATGAAATGATCCAACCTGGTATATTTATTTCCCATCATTCTGCAGCTTTTAACCACTTAACTCCACAAAAACCAGGTACCCCATAAAGGCAGAATCGCAGTAGAGCAAACCTCATTACATTTGTTCCCATTCTGCACAGAATTCTAATGTAGAAAGTGACTTTGCATTCACTTTGACTGCACACAATCCCAATGCATCACACACATTCCCATGGCCTGGCTCTCCCATATGCAATGACAGACAGTGGTGCAAAGGCAATGCCACTGAAACAGGGCCTAACTAATGCTCTAAGGGATTGGGTTCAAACTCACCCTGCATTTGGTGGAATTGATGTATCTGGAATTGACAGTTCGTCTCAATTACAAAAAAATGTGGTGCTGGAAAAGCACAACCAGTCAGGCAGCATCCAAGGAGCAGGAGAATTGATGTTTTGAGCATAAGCCCAGGGCAACATACAATGGAAATAATATTCAGAGAGTTTTTACAGCATGGAAAAAGGCCCTTCAGACAATTGTGTCTGCACCCATCATCAAAAACATCTATTCTAATCTCATTACCAGTATTGGCCCCTAGGTTTGCATGCTATGACATTTTATGCTCAATACATTGACTTTCCTGCTCCTCGGATGCTGCCTGACCTGCTGTGCTTTTCCAGCGCCACACATTTTGATTCTGATCTCCAGCACCTGCAGTCTTCAGTATGTGGTCTCAGTGATAACAGCTATGGCAACTACTGTCAGCTGCTCTAAATAAAAAGTTTCATTCACTACCTTTAGGGAAGAAAATTCATCATCTTTACCTGGTCTGGCCTTCATGTGACTCCAGACCCATACCATGTGGTTGTCTCTTAGCCAATATTCCCTCGAAGGGTCTGTGCATACTGATTAGTCTGTGGGTACTTTGACTTCTGGTTCCAGAAGATCTTGGAGGTTTGCATAATGGCAGGACAAATGAGAGGGAACATAACTCTAACTGGCCAAGCAAGCCAACAATTCAAGAGCAATTATAAATAGGCAACAAATGCGGGCCTTGCCAGTGATGCCACAACCGGAACAGAGATTTATTCTTTCATTCCAGTTGTAGAGCATTCCAATGTACAAAGCCCTTTCAAGTCCACCTTTCATAATTCCAAAGCTCAGGAATTCCTGGAGGTCTGGTATTTATCCATTGGTTCCATAAACAAACATATTGAAATAGACCCCATTTACAAACCACTACAGCACAACACCAGAAATACAACTACCTGCCTAGACAGACCGAATCATGTAAATTCTGGGCAGGTCACAATTCCAGCACTTCATCCGAATGTTATACAGCACTGAAGATGTCACCCAGTCGGGAGACAAAACACTTGCAGAAAAATCAACCAGATTGGCGAACTGAAAAACAGTTCAACCACAACTTGAGCTGCAAATCTTCACAGAAAACTTAACTTCCAAAGTATCCAACCCTTTTACATTGAAGTCCATTGCACAAACTTCCATTACAATTCCCTTCCATTAAGATTTTGTGTTAAATTACAGTACTCATAAACACATGCAAAGCTTGTGTTGAAGGGGTGCAGCTCTGTTAGAGATGTTATCTTTTTTAAGTAGTGACTTTAAACAGAGCTCACATGAGCAGAAGGGATACCATTGTTCCCTTTCCAGTGTTCACTCAAACCCAGCAACAAAAAACAATTAGCTAGTCACTGTTTCATTTGATGTTTCTGTGTCTATCTACATAATGAGAGTCAAAGGCAACTCATTTTCTCATTCCTTCATGGAGTGTGGGCATTGCCACCAAGGTCAGGCTGTGTTGCCCACCACTAATTGTCTTGACCACTTACAGCCATAGAGTCATAGAGATGTACAGCATGGAAACAGACCCTTCAGTCCGACTCATCCATGCTGAACAGATATCCCAACCCAAGTGGGCGGCACAGTGGTTAGCACTGCTGCCTCACAGCGCCAGAGACCTGGGTTCAATTCCCACCTCAGGCGACTCTCTGTGTGGAGTTTGCACATTCTCCCCGTGTCTGCGTGGGTTTCCTCCGGGTGCTCTGGTTTCCTCCCACACTCCAAAGATGTGCAGGTCAGGTGAATTGGCCATGCTAAATTGCCCGTAGTGTTAGGTAAGGGGTAGATGTAGGGGTATGGGTGAGTTGCGCTTCGGCGGGTCGGTGTGGACTTGTTGGGCCGATGGGCCTGTTTCCACACTGTAAGTAATCTAATCTAGTCCCAGCTGCCAGCATCTCTCCAAACTCTCCCTATTCATATACCCATCCAGGTGCCTTTTAAATGTTGCAACTGTACTGGTCTCCACCACTTCCTTTGGCAGCTCACTCCATACATGTATCACTCTCTGTGTGAAAACTTTGTCCCTTAGGTCTCTTTTATATCTCTCCCCTCTCACCCTAAACCTATGCCCTCTAGTTCTGGATTCCCCCACCCCAGGGAAAAGACTTTGTCTATTTATCCTATCCATGCCCCTCATGATTTTATAAACCTCTCAGCCTCCAACGCTCCAGGGAAAACAGCCCCAACCTATCCAAATCCTCCAACCTTGGCAACATCCTTGTAAATCTTTTCTGAACCCTTTCAAGTTTCACAACATCTTTCCAATAGGAAGGAGACTAGAATTGCACGCAATATTCCACCAGTGGCCTAACCAATGTCCTGTACAGCTGCAATATGACCTCTCAACTCCTGTACTCAATACTCTGATCAATAAAGGAAAGCATACCAAATGCCTTCTTCACTCTCCTATCTACCTATGGCTCCACTTTCAAGGTGCTATGAATCTGCACTCCAAGGTCTCTTTGTTCAGCAACACTCCCTAGGATCTTACCATTAAGTGTATAAGTTCTGCTAAGATTTGCTTTCCCAAAATGCAGCACCTCGCATTTATCTAAATTATCTCTACCTGCCACTTCTCAGCCCATTGACCCAACTGATCAAGATGCTGTTGTAATCTGAGGTAACCTTCTTCGCTGTCTGCTACACCTCCAATTTTGGTGTCATCTGCAAACTTACTAACTGTACCTCTTATGCTGGCATCCAAATCATTTATATAAATGATGAAAAGTAGTGGACCGATCCTTGTGGCTCTCCACTGGCACAGGCCTCCAGTCTGAAAAACAACCCTCCACCACCACTTCAGAGAGCAGCTAGGAGTCAATCACATTGAGGTGTGTCTGGAGTTACATGTCGGCTGGACCAGGTTAGGATGGCAGATTTCCTTCCCAAGAACACATTAGCTTTTGCAACAATCAATGATAGTTACATGGTCACCTTCATTGTTTATTCTGGATTTACTAGTTTAATTCCAATTCCACCATATGCTCAGGTCCCCAGACCATTTGCCTAGGCCTCAAGATTACTAACCCAGTGACATTACCACTAGTTATCTTTAATAATACCGATCATCAGTGTGCAATAAATTACACATTGTAATGTAAGATAAGTCTCACTTCTTGTCAAGATCTAGAGTGGTCAAAACTCCACCATTGATAATAGAATCAGTGTAGAAAGGACAATAGGGTTCTTCTGGTGCAGTTGTAGTGTCCCTACCTCTGAGCCAGAAGGTCCTGATTTGAAGTTTACTTTCCTCAGAATTGCTTATAGCATGTTGGAACAGGTAGATTACACCATGCTATCATTCCCCCATTGGTTGATAAACTCTTGGAATCATCTGGAAGTATATAAATATAACTATGTTATTTTCTCCATTTTATGCAAAACTCAATTAATCAAGTCATGACCTATTCAGCTGGTAGCACTGTCACCTCCTAGTCAGATGGGTTCACTGCAAGATATAAGTAGAATAATCAAGGTTGACACTCCAATACAGTACTGAGAGAAAACCTTTTCACATAACAAGTGATTCGGGGATTCAGTGGAAATATGGTGGAGGCAGGTTCAATTGAAATATTTAAGAGGGTATCAGGCATTTACTCAAACAGAAGAACATATCAGGCAATCACTCAAATAGAAACAAAGAGAATGGCATGAAGTCATGATGCTCATTGTGAGAGGCTGTACAGACATGATGGGCTGAATGGCCCTATAAGAATTCCTCTCATTCTGTGCATTGAGGGTGAATATTGGCCAGGGCACCCAGGATAACACCAAGTGTCTTTTGAATAAGGTACCAACTACCCCCCAAAAGGGAAGGAGGTTAAGTTCCCCATTACAGCACGCACTTAGGATCATGGCAACGTGCTGCTGAGGCCAGAGATCGAAACACTGGCAATCCTCAGCAAATCCGGCATCTATGTACAAAGCAACAGAATTAACATTAGAACCCTGTTTGAAAGGTCATCAACTCATGACAGGTTCTATTTCTTCACTTGCTGAGTAATTCCTTCATTTAGTCAGCAGCTTCCCAAGCTTTTCACTCGTACATTGGATTGAACTCAGCAATTAAAGTTCTAGAATTTAGGATATTAGAAGTTTAAGGTTAAAGTATTCAAGAAGTTTACTGAGTAGATAAAGACAAACTATTTCCACTGGTTGAGGATGACAGAACCAGGGGGATTACTCCAAGAAATAGGGCAAGACTGTTCAAGAGAGATATTAGAAAACACTTTGACACACAAAGCATGGTAAATGTTTGGAACTCTCACCCACAAATAGCAGTGGATGTTAGGTCAGTTGTTAACTGTAAATCTGAGATAGATAAATTTTTGTTAAGCAAAGGTATTAAGAGATATGGGCCAAAGGCAGGTATATAGAGTTAAGCCATAGATCAGCCATGATCTCATTGAATGGTGCAATATGCTGAAGGCCACATAGCCTACTCCTGCTCCTTCTCCTATGTCCTAAGCCTGTGGTACTCACTGCCCTCTGACTGAGCTGCCCGCCCCTCTCTGAGTCACTGTGTGGGGAAATGCTTTAAAATACCTTTAAAATTACAGTAAGGAGAATTCGTGACACACAACACACAGAGATCTGCTGGGTGTTAGTGTGAGCGTGTGAACAGCCCCATTACTGGTGGGAAAAGGCTGCAGGCTAATGTCTTTCTGCCAAAATATGACGAATGCCTTTGATGGGGATGTAAATCGTTTCCTTTCAAGATTAGAAAGTGGCTTTTTGTTGTAACTGTATTGAAGCTGTAATGGAGAATGGTCAAAATTCCACTCTTTTCAACAAAGTCTGTCAGTTTTGGATATTTGATACCTACGTATAGATATTTATGAATAAATAAATTCATAAATACAAATTTATGCAAAAATAGCATGACTGATCATTAGTTCCTGACATTCCTGTTTTATTTTAGTAAAGTGCTTGGCATTCTGACATTGAATTGAGCCTATCAGCTGGGAAATGATGGTCTGAATTGATGTTCCAGCACAGAGACAGAGAGAATTGAGGGCGGTGTAGCTGCAGCCTTGAATACACGGGGTTGGGGGTGTGGGGGGGTTTCCCTGCCGGGGATTCCCCGCCGCCACGTGACCAACGCCACATTCCATGTGACGTCAGGAGAGACTCCCCAAGCTCCAAAGAACAGAACAAAAAGAGAGCGCGAGAGAACAAAGATAAAGGGAATGGGGAGAAGGAGAGAAGGAAAACGCCCTCAGCTTCACACACCTTCGCAGGCGGATTAACACAGGGTGATGGATGACAAACATCTTATTCTCTTCTTTCATTAGCAGAAGTGATTTTGTTGATGATCCCTTTAAGTGGATTTTTCCTGTAGCTCACTCCTGCAGTAAATGCACCATCTGTCTCTGTGTGGGGGGGGTCTCCCTCTGTCACTTACCCTCTAGCTATCTATCTTGCGCTGTCTGCGTGTACCTGTGCCCCTCTCTTTCTGCCTTTCTCTCTCTCCGTTTCTTTTTGCCCGCTCGGTTCCCGTCTCTCTTTCCCCCCATCTCTTTCTCTCCCTATTTCTGTCTCTTTGTCGCTGTGTCTCTCCACTTCTCTCAATTATCTCTGTTTTTATTGCTCTATTGCTCTGTCTCTATTTCTCTCCTTCTTTCAGTCTCTATTTCTATCCCCGCATTTGTCCCTGTCTCTATGCATCTCTGTACCCTCTCTATCTCTATGTACCCTCTGCCTCTCTATTTCTGCCTGTCTTTATTTCTGTCTTTATATTTCCCTCCGTCTCTATATACCTCTGCCCCTCTCTCTCTCAAATTCTCTGTGTCTCTGTCTCTGTGTGTATTTCTCTCTGTGTCTATGTCCCTGCCTCTCTCTCTCTCTCTGCCTCTAATTTTCTGTGCTCCTGTCCCTATTTCTGCTTCTGTGATGTGTCTCTGCCCCGTCTCTTTTTCTGTGTCTCCATTTCTGTCTCTGTTTCTATCCCAATCTGTGTGTACCTGCACCAGTCTGTCTCTATGTACCTCTGTCCCTGTCTCTGTCTCTCTATCTCTGTTAATTGGCTGATGCATAAGAAAACACAATTTAAACTGAAACCAGAGATATGAATCGAATCAGATTGAGCGAGACTTCCTTTCCACCGTCATTGAACAGACGAGGATGGAGGAGGCAGCGATTTGGCTGGAGATGATGTCTGGGAATCCAGGCAGATTTTAGGAGTTCCACTTTCTGCTGGGGGGGGGGGGGAGTGGGGGGGGAGTGAGAGTACTAACTTGTCCCACACAATGTCGCCTTCCTCAAACCCCTGTCCCCCTCAGTGACCCGAACCGAGAGCCCAGTGAATTAACCGTGATATTGTCACAATCCCACAGTCACGATTCCTCCTGACCTTTCCTGCAGCGCTATTTGAGAAGCTGCACGCCGCTCTGGGAGATTCCCTCTCGTCTTCCACCAGGCCAGTTCGATTAATCCTCATTCCGTTTGCATCCGAGGCAGATACTTCCACCCCCTCCTTCCCCATTAGTTACCGACCCCCCCCCCTCCCTGTCTGGCTCCTGCTCCCTGGGGAAGATTCCAGCTTCTAGGAATTGCCTGGCGTTGGCTGTATAATAAACTTTCCCAACACGCCTTTTCATGGGACAACTCCAACCGTCCCCTATCCTATCCAACCCGGATCCACTGGTAGCCCGAATTTCTTGGGATAAGGTGAGGATTTCAATTTCATTCTCTCGGTTCCACCTCCCCCCACCCCCTCCACCCCCGGCCCTCTCTCTGGCCCCCACATGGTCATCTGTGTGTGTGTGTGTGAGAGAGAGAGAGATGAATTCACTTTGATTCTTCGTAGACCGTGAGCCACCTTTACAAGTTGCTGGGATCTCGCTCAGAGACAGGTTCGTCTAAACTACGATGGATGACTTTGTCTAAATGCGGCGCAGACAAGAGTCGGAGCAGAGTCTCTGATGTTCCCTCACCAACCTGTTCAGCGATGTTGTTACATGGTATATGTTAGTGCACATCTCTACAACAGGCGGGACTTGAAGTCAGACCTTCCGGCTCAGAGGTAGGGACACTACCACTGCGCCACGGGAGGCCTTTTCTCAGACTGTCCTGAGGAAGCCTGTCGCGACCTCAACTCTCTAGAGGAGTAGTTGCTGTTATTCCCTTTCCAAGGTCAGGCGCCCCGCCACCTCTGCCTGTGCACCAGGTAAAAAGCTCCTGTCAATGGAAAGACTGCTCTGGGTTTAAGATCATTGGGTTTAGAGCTCAGTCAGAAATCCACTGCATTCACATCCCTCGGTTCTGCACTTCACTCCAAATCAGTTTGACCCAATCGGCAGCTGATTGAATAATCTATAGATGTATTCAATATAGACATAATACTGAAACAAGTATTTATATAATAACATGCAGTCACCTGTAAACATGAATTTAAATATATGTATGGATTCAGTGTATATAGTTTTGAATATATATGGATTTGAGTATGTGTGGATATATTATAGAAAGGGATTCAAATATATTTGAAATCTACATATATAGATTTTAATGATATATAGATTCAATATGAATGGATTTGAATATGCATAGGTTTGAATATATATAGATCATCATTTATGGATTCAATATATCATATATGCATTCAAATCGTTTTAAATATGTATAGATTTAAATATATGTAGATCACTTAATATATGGATTTGAATATAAATCGTTTTGAATAAGTATGGATAAAATAGATTAAAATTTGAATATATTTAGCTATACATAAAATAGGTAGATTTGAACATACATTATTTCATTTCGTTTGGCTTCAAGTGCATGTAAGTTTAAATATCCATTGTTTTATATATATAATGTTTTGAATATATGTGAACTCAAGCGTGGATTTGAAAAAAATCGTTCTAGATGTATTTGAATATATTTGGTTTCATAATGTATATATTTGAATATAAATATCCATGGACCATGCTTTATCTATTTTGGGTATGATATTTGAGGCGCAATCTACAAGTTATTGTATACTCGTGTATAAAGGTGAGGAGTAAAGATTACAGCTGAATCGCAGGTCTCAAAATTTTGATCCGGGCTTTTTGTTTTAGATATCTCTGGTTGTGTGGTCCCTGTTGTCGCGACGACTTATGGGAAATTCCCACATGTCCAACTCCTGGGAGTGAAGATTCCTAGTGCCCCATTCACAAGTGAGATCCTGAATTCAGGACGGGCGGCGGCTGTACTATCGGACAGACAGTGGGAGCTGTGAGCTGGACTTGAGACTCGGGAATCACACACGCACATCCCAACCCCAGACCAGCCCAGAGGCTGGGAATCAGCACTGGGACTAACCTCGGCCAGGAAATCCCTCAAACCAGGATTAAACGTAACAGAAAGGAAAGCTCTCAACCTGCTGACAGAGGGAAATCAGCAGAACGAACAGAGAGACGAGGAGTTCCAGCGCGCGGATCAACATTTGCTGTTTGTACCGACCGAAGTGAAACTTCCTGCAATTGGGATTGTTATCATGCAGCCAGGAGCGTACGGGACGGGCGGAGGATAAAGGAAATAAAAACCGGGAATAAACATTCCTGAGGGACACGGGAAATATTGCACAGCACCAGAAAGTCCAAGAGAGATAAAGACATTTTCATTATTTGCAATGTTGGGCAGAATATTCGGTTAATTCAGAGAGAGAGAGAGGGAGAGAGACTGATAACCAGCAACTGTTACGGTAAAAACATCTAAACTTCCTCCTTGCATTTGATGTGACCATCTTACACATTTTGACTTTGTTCATTTTTTATATATATTGCGCTTGTGATTGTTAGTCACAAGGGGGAATTTATGATCATTGTATTGTTAAAAAAAAACTTTCTTTTCTTGGAAGCAGTTTAATCTTAACTTTGCTTTCACTGCCTTTACCTTTCGTTTCCAAAACACACATCTTATTTCCCCTGTTGCAAACGGCGAGTGCGAGGCTTTATTAGTGTTTCCCTCGATTTCTCTAACAACCGCCACCCCCAAAAGGGAACAGGATCAGAGGAGGATCTTAAAGAGCAGACGGGAATGTGGGAAAGGTCGAGAGGACAATAGAGAGAGAGATAAAGATGTAACGCCAAGTTTGAGGAAAAACGGAGTGAAGGCTGTAGCTGTTTCGGTCTTTGCACCAGGTAGGAGGGAGAGCAAGGGCTATGGGGGAGGGGGGGGGAGTTGATATTCACACCGACGTGCCCCCCACCCCCCCAACTCTGCTCCTTATCCCTGGATTAGCGGTGCTGGAAGAGCACAGCAGTTCAGGCAGCATCCAACGAGCAGCGAAATCGACGTTTCGGGCAAAAGCCCTTCATCAGGATTAATCATCAAGTGCTCTTCCAGCACCGCTAATCCAGTATTTGCTTTCCAGCATCTGCAGTCATTGTTTTTACCTCCTTATCCCTGGCCCTGCCCGAGTCTAGGTGAGGAGTCAGTGGGATTTACATGAACCGGGGGTGACATGAGAGCGTTTCACTGAAACTGGCGTCAGAAGTGACGGTTTCCATTGACAGATCTCCCATCGTTTCTCTGAGAATGAGACTGTGCTGTTCCCGAGACGAGGTAAAAACAAGGACTGCAGACGCTGGATCTCCCCACCCTTCAGGCTCTCTGCCTCTATTCCTGATGAAAAGGTTTTGCCTGAAACGTCGATTTTCCTGCTCCTCGGATGCTGCCTGACCTGCTGTTCTTTTCCAGCACCACCCTAATCTATTCCCTAGACTCGGGCAGGGCCAGGGATAAGGAGCAGAGTTGGGGGGTGTGGGGCACGTCGGTGTGAATATCAACACCTCCCCCCCCCCACAGCCCTTACTCTCCCTCCTACCTGGTGCAAAGAGCGAAACAACTACAGCCTTCACTCCGTTAAATTTGGAAAGTTGACGATTTGGAGACGGTGGGGTTGGGGGGAGTGAATAATAGTTGGAAAAGAAAACACATCGGAAGCTTCCAAAGTGACAGATTAGAGATGCAAACTGGGGAGAGATTGCCGATTAGTTTTGAACTGTACTAATGCAGGAGATCTCAGTTCCCTGTTTCCAGCGGTTGCACCAAAGTCAGCCAGGTGGAAAGCATCGAATATGAGTTCCCAGATTGGAGCTGTTAATCTGATCCAATCAGGGAGCCCTGGCTGACAGATATAAACAGGAGTGTCAGGGGTTCTGATCACTCTGTGAACTGGCTCTGAGGGAGCCGGATCAGTGTCAAGGGCTCTCCGTGAGTAAACAAAGGAGGACTTGGTGACAAGATACCGGCCTCTGGGGAGTTGTTTCACTAACCGTGTGGGATCTCAGTCCCTGTCATTATGGGATCAGCTGCGGGAAGGATTGCTTTCAGGCTGTGAAGATCACCATCTCTGCACTTTCAGGTTTGGTGTTTTCCAGCTACATTCAGTCCCAGGGTCTGACTGACTAATCTGATGAGAGGGGGCTCCCTTTTCACTCCTCACCATCTCTGCCCTCTTTTCTCTTTCTTCCACTTCATTTCTCTTTCAACTTTTCTCTCATTCCTCCACTTTCCTGCCCTTTCCTTTCTCCCACCCTCCTTCACCACCCTTCACCCCATTCTCTCCCTATTCTCACTCCACTCTCTCTCCCCTCCTCTCTGTCCTCCCTTCCCCTCCCTTTTCTTCTCCCTTTTCCTCCTCTCTTGCCCTCTCTTCCTTTCTTATCTTCCTTCTCCCTTCGTTTCCCCTCTTTCTCCTTCATTCCCCCATTCATCCTTTTTTCATTCCCTCACTTCTCTTACCCTGCCTTCTTTACCTCCCTCTCCCCTCTTTCCACCCCCTTCCATCTCCTCTCCTCCTTCTCTGATCCTTCTCTCGCCCCTCCCTTCAAACAATCACTAAGCCTTCTGAGTTGGACCCTGGCAAATTGGGGAGCTGGGGGAAGGGATAACAGTGGTGGAGCATTGGGGCTGGCTGTAAACGAAGCAAGGGGAATGGGAGGAAGCAGCTAAAGTTGATTGAAGCTTCTTATTTTCCTGGCCACTACCATCTGAATATTGAGAATGGCCTTCATTATTTATCTTGCAAAAAAAAACTGTGCCAAAAGGGTGAGCTAAAATTTACAAAACTGAAATCAATGAATAAATCATCCAACCAACTAATCATATCAGCTCTGGTGCTAAATCAGCTCAGTCATGCTATTGTCCCAGAGGTTTCTCCCCATCAATCCCCTAAACAATATAATTAGCCACCACTAATTAACAGCAATAATTCTATGCTCAGGGATTATGACAAGCAGCCATTACTTGTTTAAGCTTTTAAAGTGATATATGAATAAGTACTTGGTCCCTCTGATGGTTGTCAATAAAGAGTGAACCGCAGTGATTCTCCATGCTTCAGATTGTTTGTGAATCCAGATTCTGTGGGTAAAGTAAAGCATTAGCCAGAATTACCATAGCTGATCAGGCCTTGCTGGAATTATGTCTGAGCGTTAGGTGAGAACAGAACAAATCCTATTGATGTCTCTACCACAGTCTGGTCATTTGTTGATATGTTTCGCTTATTTGATTTCCAAACAACAAAACTATGGAATGCTTTCCTGACTCCAGTGCCCTCTCCTGCTTTTTTTTAAAGGATTGAGTTGTTATTCTGAATGTACTGTGGAAGATAGCAGATCCAATAGTTAACATTCAAAATGAATTCAGGTAATAGCAATGAGGGGAAAGCAGGAGTGTGAATTGCAACTCCAAAGCAGTTTACAGACATGACGGGCTGAATGGCCTCCTGTTGCGTATGATTCACATCAGTACAATATAAGCCTTCATTAATGCATGACACAATGGAGGAGAGAAAGCGAGGAGTGATTATGAGAACAGACTGGCAGCTAACATAAAAGGGAATTCCAAAATCGATTATGATGTAAACAGTAAAGCAGTTGTAAAAGGACAACAAAGCTGATTAGTGATCATAAAGGAAACCTTTACTTGGGGGGGAAGCATGGCTGAGGTACCACATGAATACTTTGCCACTTTGCCAAATTTCTGCTCTGATCACAGTGAAAGAGGAGGAAATTCAGACACTAGAAGGATTGCAACTGATAAGAAAGCAGTATTGGATAGGGTCCACTTGAAGTGGACAAGGAACCAGAACCAGTGAGATCCATCCAGGAATACTTAGAGAAGTAAGAGTGAAAATTGTGAGGAAACTACCAAAATGTTTCAGTCTTCCATAGATTCAGGGTGGTGACAGAGACTAGAGATGTTCCAACATTATACCTTTGTTCAAAATAGATTCTGAAGTAAAACCCAGCAATTACAGACCGGTCAGAACACCACCACTGATAAAGTCAGGACAAAAGTAATATACTCATGGAATAACATGGGTTATTAAAGAAAGCCATTGTGGATTTCCTCAGGCAAAATCATATTGATTTATCTTGCTGGAGTTTCTTGAAAAGATTACAAAAGAAGGTTGATGAAGGCAACATTGTTGATGTGCACATGAACTTTCAGAAGGCATTTGACACAGTACCACACATCAAACTGGATAGTAAGCTTAGAGGACATGGAATAAAATAATTTGAATATGAAATTGACTGAGTGATACAAAACAGGGTGTAGTGGTAAATGGATGGCCTTCGGGCTGGAGGAAGGTTTGTAGTGGAATTCTAGAAGAGTCAGTGTTATATATTCATGATCGAGACCTAGGTGCACAGGACACAATTTCAACATTTAAGAAGAATACAAAACTTGGAAACATTGTCATCTCTGAAGAAAGTAGTGTAGGACTTCAGAAGGATGTAACAAGATAGTGGAGTTGTTGGATAAGTGGTAGATGAAGTTCAATGTGAGGATATATGAGATTATTCGTGCTGGTTGGAAGAAATAGAGAGGCAATATGAAATAAAGGCGACAACTCTAAAAGCTGTGGAGGGAGAGAGGGATCTGGTACATTTGTTCATGAGGGATCAAGTACAATTTGGGAAACTGTGAGGTGATGCACTTTGTTAAGAAGAATAGAGGCATAGACTATTTTCTAAATAGGGAAAGGCTTCAAAAATCTGAAGTACAAAGGGACTTGAGAATTCTATTTCAGGATTCTCTTAAGGTTAACATACAGGTTCAGTTGGCAGTTAAGAAGGTAAATATAATGTTAGCATTCATTTCAAGAGGACTAGAATACAAGAGTAGAGATGTGGTTGTGGTTATAAGTTTGCTCGACGAGTGGTAGTTTTGTTCTCAGACATTTCATCACCATGCTAGGTGGCATCATCAGTGAGCCTCCAGCGAAATGCTGGTGTTCTATCCTGCTTTCTACTAATGTGTCTTGGTCTGTTAAGGTGGGTGATATCATTTCCAGTTCTTTTTCTCAGAGGTTGGTAAATGGGGTCCAAATTTATTGATGGGATTCCGGTTTGAATTCCAGGCCCTCTAGGAATTTCCATGCATGTCTGTGTTTTGTCTGTCCCAGGATGGATGTGTTGTCCCAGTCGAAGTGGTGTCCTTCTTCATCTGTATGTAAGTTCATGATAGCTGGTTATGTCTTTTGTGAAGTTCTGCTAAGGCTGTGTCAGGCTGTGGACAGACTGCAATTGGAATGTTGTGAGTAGTTCTGAGCTCAATATGGAAGGAATGATATGCTGGTGGTGGAGGGGAGATGAGGTTTACAAGAATGATCCTGGAGATAAAGTGTTTGTCATATGATGAGTGGGTGAAGACTCTGGGTCTGTACTCAATGGAGTTTAGAAGGATGAGGTGGCACCTGATTGAAACTTACAAAATACTGACAGGCCTGGATAGAGTGGACGTGGTGAAGATGTTTTCACAACAAGAGTCATTAGGACCCCAGGGCACAGCCTCAGAATAAAGAGACAATCCTTTACAACTGAGATGGGAAATAATTTCTTCAGTCAGAGGGTGGTGAATTTGTGGAACTCATTATTACAGAAGGATCCCCAAAGTATTACCTGGGTTCCTGGATGAATAGTCTAGCGATAATGCCACTGGGCCATTCCCTCCCCTTGCAATGGAGTTGTGGCAGAGATGAGTTATGAGACAAGAGTGGAGAAGGATATCTGGTCTGCGTGGACAAGTTGGACTGAAGAGTCTGGTTCCATGCTGTACAGCTCCATGATTCTAAGTTAGGATTGTATCCCTGGAGAAGAGAGGGTTGAAGGGAGATCTGATGGAGATACTCCAAACCAAGGGGTGCCTCGACAGAGTAGATCTGGAAACATTATTCCCATTCATGAAAAATTGTAGTATGAGGGGGCATCAATGTAAAGTAATTGATAAAAGATTTAGCAAAAGTAACTCGAGGAATAATGTTTTTGTGTGGCAAGCGGCTGGAGTTTGGGAAGTACTGTCAAAGAGTATAATGGAGGCAGGTTTAATCAAGACTTTAGTAAAAGAGTTTGACAGCTATTTTAAAAAGAAGAAAGTGCAGGGTTATAGGGAGAAAACAGAAAAATGGCACTATCATAGAATCCCTTGGAATCCCAACAGGCCATTCAACCCTTGGAAGAGCATCCCACCAGACTATCTCTGACCCCATCCCTGTAACCTTGCATTTCCCATGGCTAATCCGCTAAAAGAAATGCTTATTTGGACACCCAGTGCAGACATGATGGGCCAAATGGCCTCCTTCTGTTTGTAACACTTCTGTGCTTCTGTGATTTATAACAAATCACAAATGAAGTAAAACAACGATATTGGCATTCAATAAGTTTTGATGCAACCTAATTGATCCACCCAATTGTTACGGACTAACTGGGAAGAAATTGCCTCCAATGATAGGATGGTAAGTAAACAGAGAACATAGATTTAAGATAATTGGCAAGAGGAGAGATGGGGAGAAGTTATTAACACAGTGAGTTGATGTGATTTGGAATGCACTGCCTAAAGGATAGTAAAAGCAGATTCAACATTAGATTTCAAAAGGAAATTAGATTAATTCTTGGATAGAATTAATATTTGTGATATTAATTATTGGCTCCTTCATAGAAAAAGTGCAGCTGTGATCAATCAAATTGACCTCCTTCTGAGTTGCATAATTTTTCATATGTCCCTTCAACTTGGTGATGTCTTAATACTGTCGGCCTTGCCAGGTATCTCAATAAGATTAAGAGGCTATGATGAATGTTAGTTCCTGTGTTTCATTTGATCTGAAACATACAATAGTGTGAGTTGTTGCAATATTGTGAACTAGGGAAGGTCGTATGTTGCATTGTTGGCAATTGAATAATTGCTAATTGAGCCACACGGAACAGAAGGAAGCCATTCAGCCCATCGTTCCTGTGCCATTTCTTTGAAAGAACCATCCGAAAGTACTATGTTTCTGCTGTTTCCTCCTGCCCTGCAAATGTTGTGCCGAGACAGAATCATAGAGTCATACAGCGTGGAAACAGACCCTTTGGTCCAACCAGTCCACACCAAGCACATCCTGAAACAAAACCTGACACAGGTCATTCTGCTATAATGCATGTTTCGTTATAATGCATGAATTCGCCATAACACAATTGACGAATTGGGGATACTGTTTCTAAAACAACAAGTTTTAAAACGTGCTTTGGTTGTAATGCGATTCCAGCCCCATTAGTTTAAATGGTGCTGCTATTATGCGATTTTCTTATAACACGGGATTGCACGAGAGTGGAACTACTGCATTACAGCAGAACTGACTGTACCTGTTTTGTATTGAAAGTTAATAGGATAGTGAAGATGTTTGCTATGCTTTCCTTTAGTGGTCAGAGTATTGAGTACAGGAGTTGGGAGGTCATGTTGCAGCTGTACAGGACATTGGTTAGGCCACTGGTGGAATATTGCGTGCAATTCTAGTCTCCTTCCTATTGGAAAGATGTTGTGAAACTTGAAAGGGTTCAGAAAAGGTTTACAAGGATGTTGCCAGGATTGGAGGATTTGAGCCAAAGGGAGAGGCTGAATAAGCTGAGGCTGTTTTCCCTGGAGCGTCGGATGCTGAGGGGTGACCTTATAGAGGTTTACAAGATCATGAGGGACATGGATAGAGTAAATAGAGTCATAGAGCTGTACAGCATGGAAACAGACCCTTCAGTCTAACTCATCCATGCCAACCACATACTAGAATTAGAATCCCTACAGTGTGGAAGGCCCTTCGGCCCTTCAAGTCCGCACCGACCCTCCGAAGAGTACTCCACCCGATCCCATTCCTCTACATTTACCCCTGACTAATGCACCTAAACTACACATCCCTAAACACTAGGGGCAATTTAGTATGGCCAATTCACCTAACCTGCACATCTTTGAACTGTGGGAGGAAACCGGAGCGCCCGAAGGAAACCCACGTAGACATGGGGAGAATGTGCAAACTTCACACAGACAGTTGCCCGTGGATGGAATCGAACCGGGGTCCCTGGTACTGTGAGGCAGCAGTGCTAACCACTGAGCAACCATGCCACCCCTAACCAAACCTAATCCAGCATTTGGCCACATCCCTCTAAACCCTTCCTATTCATATATCCATCCAGATGCCTTTTAAATGCTGTAATTATACCAGCCTCTTACCATTAAGAGTATAACTCCTGCCCTGATTTGCTTTTCTAAAATGCATCACCTCACATCTATCTGAATTAAACTCCATCAGTCACTCCTCAGCCCATTGGCCCATCTGATCAAGATCCCGTGTATTCTGAGATAACTTTCTTCGCTGTCCACTACACTTCCAATTTTGGTGTCATCTGCAAATTTACTAACTATACCTCTTATGATGAAAAGTAGTGGACCCAGCACCAATTCTTGTGGGACACCACTGGTCACAGGCCTCCAGTCTGAAAAGCCACTGAGATGTTTGTATCATCGATAATCACAGGGGAGATGCCGGAAGACTGAAGGTAGGCTAAGGTGGTGCCACTATTTAAGAAAGGTCGTAAAGAAAAGCCAGGGAACTATAGACCAGTGAACCTGACTTCGGTGGTGGGCAAGTAGTTGGAGGGAATCCTGAGGGACAGGATGTACATGTATTTGGAAAGGCAAGGACTGATTGGGGATAGTCAACATGGCTTTGTGCATGGGAAATCATGTCTCACAAACTTGATTGAGTTTTTTGAAGAAGTAACAAAGAGGATTAATGAGAGGAGAGCAGTAGGTGTGATCTGTATAGACTTCAGTAAGGCGTTTGACAAGGTTCCCCATGAGAGATTGGTTAGACCTCATGGAATACAGGGGGAACTAACAATTTGGATACAGAACTGGCTCGAAGGTAGAAGACAGAGGGTGGTGGCGGACAAAGTCTTTTTCTTGGGTTGGGGGAGTCCAGAACTAGAGGGCATAGGTTTAGGGTGAGAGAGGAAAGATTTAAAAGGAACCTATGGGGCAATTTTGTTCACACAGAGGGTGCTATGTGCATGAACTGAGCTGCCAGCGGAAGTGGTGAAGGCCAGTACAGTTACAACATTTAAAAGGCATCTGGATGGGTATTTGAATAGGAAGGGTTTAGAGGGATATGGGCAAAGTGGTGGTAAATGGGACTAGATTAAGTTAGGATATCTGGTTGGCATGGACGACTTTGACCGAAGGGTCTGTTCCTGTGCTGTCCATCTCTATGACTCTATGATTCTATTGAATCTGCAGCTTCCAGCTTTTCAAGCAGCATGTTTCAGATCATAACCACTTCTTCAGAAAAAAAACTGTTTCTCCATGTTGCCTGTGCTTCTTTCTCCGATCAGCTTAAGGCTGCATCCTCATGTGGCTGAGATTCCTGACAGCGGAAACACTCTCTCCTTGCTTGCACTTATCAAAACCCTTCATGATTTTGATTCTCTCAATCCTCTTAGTTGTTCTGCTCTAAGGATTTCTTGACTGTAATCAGAACTGAGGAGGTAAGGGCAACAAAACAAAGTATCTTCGCTCCTCCAGCGAGGCCCAAATATTCAACAGGGAATCATTTTGAGAGCAGTTATAGTTGCTGCATTAAAATACATTAAATAGCCTTCATATTCTGTAATTATCTTTTGTTCTTGTGCACAGAATAACGGTGATGATAACAGAGCTCAGAGGTTTATAACTATTAGGGAAGATTTCCCTGGAAAAGTGATGACTAATTGATGGACCCAGAGAGTCATAGAGATATACAGCACACAAACAGACCCTTCAGTCCAAATCATCCATTCTGACCAGATATCCTAAATTTATCTCGTCCCATTTGTCAACATTTGGCCCATATCCCTTTGAACCCTTCCTATTCATACACCCACCAGATGCCTTTTAAATGTTGTAATTGTACCAGCCTCCACCACATCTTCTGGCAGCTCATTCCATATATACACTGCCCTTTGCGTGAAAAAGTCACCCCCAGATCCTTTCAAACTCTTTCCCCTCTCACCTTAATGCTATGCCCTCTAGTTTTGGACTCCCCCACCCCCGGGTAAAGACCTTGGTTTTTCACCCCACCCCTCAGCCTCCAATGCTCCAGGGAAAATAGCCCAACCTATTAACTGTGAAAGGCTTTGATGGACTTGAAATCTCATAACATTCTACCTATGGGTCAAATGTTGAAAAGTGGGACTAGTGGGGTTTTTAGTTGGTGCAGACTCAATGGACCAAAGGGTCCCTTCTGTATGATTTGCTTCTGTGATTCACGAGTGAATGTAGAGAAACAGTTTCCACTTTTGGGACTGAAAACAAAAAGTTATAAATGTAGGATAGTCACTAATTTATCCAAGAAGGAATTCTGGAGAAATGTTTTTGCCCAGATAGTGATGAAAATGCCATGTAAAATGGCTGAGGTGAAAATTCTCCAGGAAAGCTCTATTTGTATCTGAGGGAGAAAGGAACAGAAGGATATGATGATAGAGTGAGAGGAAAAGGGATGAGAAGAGGCTCCAGTGGAACATAAGTATTGACAAGAAACAGCTGGGCCGAATGGCCTGTTTTGTTAAGTCAATTTCCTTGCAGTTCTATGTAATTCAAAGTTAGCTCCAAAGTACTGGGTTGGGGCTGAAGAATGGGGGAGGATGGTGGAAAGGATGCCTGCTCTCTGCTCACTGATGAACCTATTTTGGCATTGCAGCTTTTAACACTGGTCTAAACCTCTTTGATGTGCAGAACACCTTCAGGTCTGAATGCCTTTTGACATATATTCAACTTGAAGTGGTTTCCCGGATCTGCTGTTTTGTATTTCCCCAGCAAAATGACAAGAAACGTGAACTGACATCTCTCTGACTATCCTTTCATATCTACTACAAAGATGATGTCTACAATAAGAAAAACAATCTTATATTTATTTGCATAACTCTCCTTAGACCGGAGAAGGCTCAATTGATTAGATTACTTACAGTGTGGAAACAGGCCCTTCGGCCCAACAAGTCCACACCGCCCCGCCGAAGCGCAACCCACCCATAACCCTACATCTACCCCTTACCTAACACTACGGGCAATTTAGCACGGCCAATTCACCTAATCTGCACATCTTTGGACTGTGGGAGGAAACTGGAGCACCCAGAGGAAACCCACGCAGACACGGGGAGAATGTGCAAACTCCACGCAGTCAGTCACCTGAGGCGGGAATTGAACCCGGGTCTCTGGCGCTGTGAGGCAGCAGTGCTAACCATTGTGCCACCGCCCACTGGAGGGGTTCAAAATTATGAATGCTTTTCAAAAAGACTAAATAAGGAGAGAGTGTTTCCAGAGCAGCAGGATCAGTAACTGATGGTTACAGAGTTAAGGTGATTAGCAACAGAAGCAGAGGAAACAAGAGTGCAACGTGTTTTTTAATTCATTCGTTCATGGAATGAGGACATCACTAATTGCCCATTCCTAATTGCCCAGAGGGCAGTTGAGAGTCAACCACATTGCTAAGGTTCAGGAGTCACATGTAGGCCAGACCAGGTAAGGATGGCAAATTTCCTTCCAAGGGCATTAGCTAATATGACCAGCAATGGTTTAATGGTCATCAGTAGAATCTTACTTCCAAATTTTCATTGAATTTAAATGCCACCATCTGTCATGGCAGGATTCAAACCCAGGTCCCAGAACATTAGTGCGGTCTCTGGATTCCTGATGAAGGGCTCCTGTCCTAAACATCGATTCTCCTGCTCCTCAGATGCTGCATGACCTGCTGTGCTTTTCCAGCACTACACTGTCTCATCTCTGGATTAATAGGCCAGTCCTAATACCAATAGGCTATCACCTCAGTTGCTGTGATCCTGTATGCACTGAGAGTGTGGTCAAAGTACATTCACCAGTAACTGGGCACATTCTTCATGGAGTAACTTTTCATCTTATCGAGCAAGGATGGGGACTGATTGGACAATTCTTCTAAGGAGCATCCCTCTAGACTTCCCCCTGACTGAGGATGAAAGATCAGTCCTCAGCAAAGGACTCACCTTCATCCCCCTCCGCTCACGCATCAATGAATTTAATACACGCAGTGACGTTGAACACTTCTTCCGTCGCCTCTGCCTCCGAGCTTACTTTTGCAATCAGGACTTCTGCCCACCTTCCGAGGATCCCTTCGCCCACCTCCAACACACTGCATCCACCTGGACACCCCGCGCTGGCCTATTACCAGCCCTCGACCTCTTAATTTCCAACTGCAGCTGGGACATTAACCGCCTCAACCTGTTTACCCTCCTCCCCCACTCCAACCTCTCACCCTCACAACGCGCAGCCCTCCAATCCCTCTGCTCCAATCCCAACCTCACCATCAAGCCAGTGGATAAAGGGGGCGCAGTGGTAGTCTGGCGCACTGACCTCTACACCGCTGAAGCCAGACGCCAAGTCGAGGACTCCTCTTCCTACCGCCCCCTTGACCATGACCCCACCCGCCATCATCAAACCATCATATCCCAGACCATACAGAACCTCATCACCTCAAGAGATCTCCCACCCACAGCTTCCAACCTCATAGTCCGGGAACCCCGCACTGCCTCCTTTCCAAGATCCACAAGCCTGACCACCCTGGCCGACCCATTGTCTCAGCATGCTCCTGCCCTACTGAACTCAGCTCTACCTACCTTGACACTGTCCTATCCCCCCTAGTCCAGGAACTCCCCACATACGTTCGAGACACCACCCATGCCCTCCACCTCCTCCACGACTTCTGTTTCCCCGGCCCCCAATGTCTCATCAATTTTATCTTTCCACCCTTCAGGCACTCTGCCTGTATTCTTGATGAAGGGCTTTTGCCCGAAACGTCGATTTTACTGTTCCTCAGTTGCTGCCTGAACTGCTGTGCTTTTCCAGCACCACTCTAATCTAAACTCTGGTTTCCAGCATCTGCAGTCATTGTTTTTACCTATTTCTTTTAAGGAGCCAGTCTAAGATAACAGGCTGAATGTCCATCTTCTAATCTGCCCCACTCTTAAGAAAAAGCATATTCCGCAATCTCAGGCACGCTTTACAACCAATGATGTAGATTGGAATCATTTGTGGTTTAATAGCCTTTGTAATGTGGGAAGTGGAGCAGCCAATCTAGGGACGGGAAGATCCTTCAATAGGAGGTGAGAGGATGACTATACCTATCAGTGACAGGAAGGTTGGCCAGGGCAACAGGGAGGAACATACCTATCCCTTTCTACAAACTTGAGGGATCATTTGCACCCACCTGATACAGCCTCAGCTTTCTATTTTATCCAAAAGGCAACAGCTGTATCAGTGCCACACTCTCATTGCACTTCATCCAAGTGAAGCATACAATCCCTACAGTGTGGAAGCAAGCCACTTGGCCCATCAAGTGCACAACAAGACTCCATAGAGTATCCCACCCTATCCCTGTAACCCTGCATTTCCCAGGACTAATCCAGCTAGCCTACACATTCCTGGACACTAGAGGCTTTTCAGCATGGCCAATCCACCTAACCTGCACCTTTTTTTGGACTGTCGGGGAAAACCGGAGCACCCAGACAAAACCCACGCAGACAACAGGGGGCGAGGGGTCCACACAGACAGTCACCTGAGGCTAGAATTGAACCCAGGTCCCGAGCACTGTGAGGTAGCAGTGCTAATCACTGAGCCAATGTGTGGAGGTGACTCGATTTCACACTCAAGTCCATTAGATGGGACTTGAATCCACAACTTCCCCACCCTGCAGCAAGAGGTCTAACAAGAAAGCCACGACCTATAGTTTAGATGATTGAGGCAATCAGGCTGGACCTTATCGATTTGAGGTCAATCTCACACAGGAACCAACTCAGTTCTTTGTGACACATCTCCCCCTGGCAAATTGGACCATCAAAGTCCAGTTTGTAATCTTCTTCCCTTGACCAACTCCCCCAAACTTTTGACCGCAGCACATAAGCATTTAAAAAAGACATCCTCTCCCAAATTTGGGTTTTAATGGATGGAGTAGATTGATTGAAACAAGCAGATCAGCTCTGATTTTATCAAATGGCTGAAGAGGCTTGAGGGGCTGAGTAGCCTACTCCTGCCCCATGTTCTTATTTTTGTGACCACTTGACTGATTTATGCCCCTTTTGCTAGAAAATGGGGTTAGAGTAGTTAGGTGGTTGTTTTGGACTGATGTGAATGTGATGGGCCGAAGGGTCTTTTTATATGCTGTAGACCTCTGCAAGTCTATGACTTTTGCCCTTCAATGCTGTGAAAGGCCACAAGAAGGTTCTAAAATTCAAATCCCCTTTTCCAATAATGCAATGAGTGAAAAATATTTTCTTTTAAGAGGAAGTTTTATGCATTCTTGTAGCCCCTATTTCTTCTAAATTGAAATCCCTGGTCCAGGTGGGGTTCTGAAGAGAAACCTGCCTTAAATATGCTAAAATGTTGGCTCTGAAAATGTTGGGACAGGAGCAGGTCATGTGGGAGTCTCTCTCCACAATTCCAGACCTTAGACTCCTTCATAAAACACAACAGTAGCACCAAACTGTGGTGGGATGTCAGGATATTTTAAATTGTCTGTTTGTTTTGCATTTGAAGTGCATTTAAAATAAAGGGCAGAAGGCAAATAATTCACTATAAAAGGAGGGGTGTTTTGAGCCAGGATAACTTGTTGCAATATATTTTTCATCCAAATCAGTGTTATCTGAATTAAAACAATACATTGGTGTTCAGTACAAACCTACTGCATCCCTTGGTGCAGCATGTACCCTACCTCCCCTATGATCTGGCCATCACAGTGATAAACCAGCTTAGTTCACTGGATAGCACCATTATCATTGAATCGTGGGTCCAGTGCTGAGGGAGTGATGCACAGAATCCCAATACTGCTAGTGAGATAGAAACTAAGACACACAGCATTTCTGTGTGGAAAGAGTTTATTGACTTCCTCAGTCTCAGTTCACCAGCCCAGCATCACTGCATGTTCTCAAAGACAATTGATATGCACCAACTACTTCTGTTGATTAATGTCTGTCTCTCAACCAACATCACTTACACCGGTTATCTGATTGTTACAACATTGCTGTGTGTGGAATCTTGCTGCCTACAAATTGGCTGCCACGTTTCCTACCTTACAATGAGGACTATGCTTTACATTATACTTTTATTTGCTGTAAAGTATTTTGGAATGCCCTGAGATCATGGGAGGTGCTATGTAAATGGAAGTCTTACTTTCCTTACAAAAATTGGGTAGATTGTCGGTCTTCTGTTTACTCCGAGTGCAAAAACATCTTTAATCCCGAAAAAAACCCCAACAACCTTGCTCAGCAGTAAGGCTGCAGCTCATTTAATTGCATTCCAAGGTTTCTCCTTGATCTTCTGTGTAACTCCTGACTTAGGTGTTGTTGTCAGGACACCTTGTTAGGGAAATCAGACTTCAAAGGGTCTCTCAGTTGTTCCCTCCCAACAGCTAAGAAACTTTCTACCCTGTTCATCATCTTTCATCCCCAGCTGACAAAAGTCAAGAATTCATCAGAAAGCAGAGGTAATAAGGGTTCCTACAAGTTATCAAGCCTTTCTGAAGATCAGCATTAATATATTATCTCCAACTTATATGAACACACAAATTAGGTGCAAACATAGATCACTCAGCTCCTCGTACCTACACCACTGTCCAATAAGATTACAAGTGATCTGAATATTCTCTACATCATTGTTACCCCTAAGTCCTGATAACCTCTCCCTTACTTATCAAAACAGAAAGTGAAGGTCACTATGAAAATCTGTTACCGTTCCTTCACGGTCACTGTGTCAAAATCTGGAACTCCGTCCCTAACAGCATTGTGCATCCAGCTACACAAAATACACTGCAGCAGTTCAAGAAGGCAGTCTAGATTAGATTGGTGCTGGAAAAGCACAGCAGGTCAGGCAGCATCTGAGGAGCAGGAGAATCAACATTTCGGGCAAAAGCCCTTCATCAGAAATAGAGGCAGGGAGCCTCCAGGGTGGAGAGATAAATGGTTGGGGGGGGGGGGGGGGGGGGGTGTGCAGTGGGGCTGGGGAGAAGGTAGCAAAGAGTACAATAAGTGGATGGGGGTGGGGATAAAGGTGATAGGTCAGAGAGGAGGGTGGACCGGATAGGTGGGAAGGGAGGTAGGACAGGTCATGAGGGCGGTGCTGAGCTGGAAGGTTGGAACTGGGGTAAGGTGGGGGGAGGGGAAATGAGGAAACTGGTGAAACCATCCACTTATTGTACTCTTTGCTCCCTTCTCCCTAGCCCCACTGCATCCCCATTTATCTCTCCACTGGGGGCTCCCAGCCTCCATTACTGATGAAGGGCTTTTGCCTGAAACGTCGGTTCTCCTGCTCCTCGGATGCTGCCTGACCTGCTGTGCTTTTCCAGCGCCACTCTAATCTAGACTCTGATTTCCAGCATCTGCAATCCTCGCTTTTGCCTAGTTCAAGAAGGCAGCTCACCACCCTGTATTAGAGACTTGAAGGAAGGAAATGAATATATTGTAGCCAAGTTCACAGTCAACATTAAAAAAAAAGGTAGAAAGGCAAAAGGCATACACACAATTTACAGAGATAATTGTGTCCTCCACAACCACCTGATGAAGGAGCATCACTCCGAAAGCTAGTGCTTCCAATTAAACCTGTTGGACTATAACCTGGTGTTGTGTGATTTTTAACTTTGTGCACCCCAGTCCAACACCGGCATCTCCAAATCAAGTTTACAGAAAGACATTGATAGGTTAAGTAAGTGGTAAAAAAGTTGGCAAATGGTGTATAGGGTAGAAAATGTGAAGTGGTCCATTTTGAATGGGAGAACAAAAGGACAGAATATGATGTAAATGAAGAAAAACTGCAGATAGCTGAAACATAAAGGGACTTAGGGGGACTTGTGCATGAAACACGGAAAGCTAGCACACAGGGGCAGCAGGTAATCAGGAAGGGCTAATGAAATGTCAGTCTTTATTTCAAGAGGCCTGGGGTATGAGAGGAGGTAAGTCTTACTGTAACTGTACAAGGTGCTGGGGAGACCACAGCTGGAGTACTGTGAGCAGGTTTTGGTCCCTTATTTTAAGAAAAGATATTTCACTGGAGGCAGTTCGGGAAAGGTTAGTATGATCTTTGGTGTGGAGAGATTGAGTTATGAGCAAAGTTTAAACAGGCTGGGACTCTGCTCACTAGAGTTGAGAAGAATGAGAGGTGATCTCATTGAAACGTATCGGATTGTTAAGGGAGTCGACAGGGTAAATGCTGAGGGGATGTTTACTCTCACGGGAGAGTCTGGGACCAGAGGGCATTGTCAGGGCACCAATTTAAGACTGAGATGAGGAGCAATTTCTTCTTTCAGAGGATTGTGAGTCTTTGGAACTCCTTGCCACAGAGAGCTGTGGGGGCAGATCCTTGTGTATACTTAAGGCTGAGACAGAGAGATTCTGGATCAGGAAGGGAATGAAGGGTTATTGGAAAGGCCAGGAAAATAAACGTGAGGAATTTTGGATCAGCCATGATCTTATTGAGTGGTAGAGCAGGCTCAAGGGGCCGAACAGCCTACTCCTGTTCACATTTTCTATGGTCTTACCCCTTCTCAAGGACAATGAGTGCCCACAACCGGTGAATGAAAGGTGATCTCACAGGCTGCTCTCTCGTTAGAGTGAGTGTAACTGGGGGTCACTGCACCTCAGGCAAGGGGCGAGGTTGACAAGGCAGAGTGATTTGACAGTGATTTCACCCAGTAGGGGAATTGGGCACACTTTGTTGATGTTACCCAACCTCACAAACCAGCCGTCCAGCCTACTGAGCTAACGATGCCCAAAAGAAGGATTCATCAATTAATTCTAACCCCATCTTCTAAGGAAAGATTTTTATCCTGCCCCTCAAAGCTAATCTGAAAATAAATGTCTTTTCACCTTTCTCACTCACCCCTTGTTCAATCATGTTTAAGTGAGGTGCTATTATCCAGCAGAGCACTGATTGGGAAGTTGCAAAACAGAAGTTAATCATTTCTGCTCTGTATATCAAACAATGATGTTTTATCTTAGCAATGATTAAGCATGTTGGCATTATTAGGACTTTAAAATCTCAGGCATTGCAGACCCTCTTCAAGAACTATTCTCTAGTGTAGATATAGTTAAGGTGTTCCCACTTGTCAAAGGTGCAGCACTCCAAAAACTTGTGATTTCAAATAAACCTGTTGGACTATAATCTCGTATTCAGTAACTTGTGACTTTGACCAGCAGGAATCCACAGGGCCAAATGGCCTCATTCTGTGCTGTTAATTCTATGCCATTTCATGGCCTTTTTCAATCATGCTATTGTTTTATAATAATACAGTACTTCTTAAATTCCCTCATTCCCATTGCAATACAGATCTGCTTGAGAGGTTACCATGGTTAACGAGACATTCCGCTCCTGGGATCCGAAGTTTGAAGATCAGGCGATTAATGTGAATGTGGGAGGCCTGAAGAGAAAGCTCCGATCCAGCACCCTGTCCCGGTTCCCCAACACCAGACTCGGGCAGCTATTGACCTGTGACTCGGAAGAGTCCATCCTCCAGATATGTGACGATTACGACGTGTCAAAGAAGGAGTTCTACTTTGACAGACACCCTGGGCTTTTCCCGTACGTGTTAAACTTTTACCAGACCGGGAAGCTGCACATGATGGACGAGCTCTGTGTTTTTTCCTTTTCGCAGGAGATTGAATACTGGGGCATCAATGAGTTCTTCCTGGATTCCTGCTGCAGGTACCGTTATCATGAGCGCAAAACCGAGAGCAGGCGGAAAAACTGGGATGACGAGAGTGACGTGAGCAGCATTGACACCTCTCCAGATGAGATCTCGGACTTCAACCGGGACTTGCTGATATTCCAGGGCTTAAAGTACGGGAATTGCAGGAAGCAGCTGTGGCTAACCCTGGAGAATCCAGGCTACTCCATCCCAAGTCGGCTTTTCAGCTTCCTCTCCATCAGTGTGGTTCTGGGCTCCATTGCCACCATGTGCATCCACAGTATGCCGGAGTACCAGATTCTAGACCAGTACGACAACGAGATTGATGATCCCAGGTTACAGATCGTGGAGCACTTCTGCATAGCCTGGTTCACCATGGAGGTCTGTTCCCGCCTGCTCTTGAGCCCCAACTTTAAGAGGTTTTGCTTTCACCCGCTCAACATGATCGATATAATCTCCATCTTACCGTTTTACTTCACTCTGCTGGTTCATCTGATCTTCGGACGAACAACAGATCTGGAAAACCTGGGGAAGGTGGTCCAAGTCCTGAGGTTGATGAGGATCTTTAGGGTGCTCAAGTTAGCGCGCCACTCAACAGGACTGCGGTCATTGGGAGCAACTTTAAAGGTTAGATTGGAAATCTCCTAATTGTTTATAAAACAATGTACTGCAGGTGCTGGAAATCTTAAGCAGAAGTAGCTGGAGAAATTCAGCAGGTCTGGTAGCAGCTGTAGACAGAGAAACAGAGTTCGTGTTTCCAGGTCCAAGGACTGGAAAACTTTGTTTTGTAGAGAAAGTGGCCATTCAGCCCTCCAAAGAGTATCCCACCCATAACCCTTTATTTAGCATGGCCAATCCACTGATCCTGCACATCTTTGAACAGTGGGAGGAAACTGGAGCACAGCCACTCAAGCACAGGGAAGAACATACAAACTTCACACAGACAACCACACTTGGCACTCTGAGGCAGCAGGGAGCTATATGTTTTGCCCACCATAGATGTTTCCAGACTTGCTGTGTTTCTCCAGCAATTTATTTTCCTGTTTTTTAATCGTTTGACATTTTAAAATAAATTGCAACTGCTGACAGTGAAGTCAGTTTTCCTTTTTGAATTCTCTTCTGTGATTAAGTGCATTCAGGGCAGGTGATGGTGTACTGGTAATGTTACTAAACTAGTAATTCCCCTAGTGGCATGCTCTGGGGACTGGGTTTGAAACCCACCATGGATAGATAGTGAAGTTTGAATTTCAGAAGGATTTGGAATAAAATGCTAATTTAATATTGCTGATCATTTTAAGAACCCACCTGGTTCACTCTTATCCCTTAGGGAAGGAAATCCTTACTTATGACTTCAAGCCTACAGCAACGTGGTTGATGTACCTTTCTTTTTCTTCATACACAAGATGGGGGCGAGGCCAGCATTTATAGCCCAGCCCCAATTGCCCAGAGGGCATTTAAGAGGCAAACGCATTGCTGTGGGTCTGGAATCACATGTAGGCCAGATCAGGTAAGGAAAGGCATCTGGATGGGTATATGAATAGGAAGGGTTCAGAGGAATATGGGCCAAATGCTGCAAATGGGACTAGATTATCTTAGGATATTTGGTTAGCATGGATGAGTTGGCTGAAGGATCTGCTTCCATGCTGTACATGACTGTCTATGACTCTATGACATTCTGTCCTCCAGGCAATTAGGGATGGGCCATTAATGCTTGCCCTAACCAGTGGCACCCACTTCCCATGAATGAATTAAAAACTTATAAAATTATATAAAAATTATATTTCTGTCTTATTATCTCTGCCTGTTTGTATAAAGGAGCAATTGAAGTCTGGCTTATTGAACCATGTTAACACCAGAAAGAAACCAAATAACATAAGCCAGCGTTCTCTAAACCTTTCTCCTCTGTGATCCCATTTTGAGGTTGTTGCAATCTCTGAGTGAGAATGGGGGACTGTAGGGCTGGAGGGGGTGTTTCTGTGAGAGAGCGGGTTCAGGTAGAGACAGAGCTGAGCTGTCATAAGTCCATTGCTGCTCCAGGACTCACCATCAAAATATCAGCTTTCAACCTACTTTGGGAAACTCTGATGTAAACCTGGATACGCTGAATGACAGAAACATCGCATTCGAGGTGGTACAGTGGCTCAGTGGTTAGCACTATTATCTCACAGTGCGTTCGATTCCAGCCTTGGCTGACTGTCTGTGTGGAGTTTGCACATTCTCCCCATGTCTGTGTGGGTTTCCTTCCACAGTCCAAAGATGTGTAGGTTTAGGTGGGTTGGCCATGCTAAATTACCCATAGTGTCCCGGGATGTGAGGTCTAGGTGGATTAGCCATGGGAAATGCAAGGTCATAGGATAGGAAGGTTAGGAGAGTGGCAAGCTCTTCGGAAAGTCAGTGTGGACTTGATGGGCCAAGTGGTCTGTTTCCACATTATAGGGATTCTATGATTAGAAATCACAAAGTTATTAATTTGTGTATTTTCCATCTGAAGATATTTGCATTAGTATCATCAAACCAATTTAACATTATTACTCTGGCTAAAGGCATTCTAGCAAAATAGCACCAATTATATTGATGTTAAAAGACTCCTCACTAGAGGATAATGAGAAAGAATTTCAGAAATCTAATTGAGGAGTTGATGCATTCGATCCTGATTAATATACTCAGGAGTCCATTACTGGCTGGAATCTAATCAAACAGATAAAGGGTTTTGGAGAGAAAATGCTGGACAACAGTCACTATAGATAATATTAAAGTTTTACATTTAGATGCATCTCTATCTTTTCTGAAACTCCAAGTGTGTATCTCTTCAGTCAGATTCCTGCCCCACATGCTGTAACACTACACTTTTATCAAGGTCATTGATGTCTGTGACAAAGCTCAAGTTGAACTCTTCCTGTCATAGAAACACAAAAAATAGGAATAGGGATTCAGCTATTTGAGCCTGCTCTGCCATTCAATATGATCATGACTGGGAGAGTCACAGAGCACGGAAATAGACCCTTCGGTCCAACCACTCCATGCTGACTAGAATCCCAAACTAAACTAGCCCCACTTGCCTGGGCTTGGTCCATATCCCTCCAAACATTTCTATTCATGTACTTATCCAAATGTATTTTAAACATTGTAACAGTACCTGCATCCACCACTTCCTTGAGAACTTCATTCTACTCATGAACCCTTCTCTGTATAAAAAAAATTGCTCCTCATGTCTTTTTTAAATCTTTATCGTCTCACCTTAAAAATATGCCTTGCAGTCCTGAAATCCCCCACCCTAGGGAAAAGACACCAGCCATTCACCTTATCTAGACCCCCAAGATCTTATTAACCTGGGTAAGGTCATCTCTCAATGTCCTATGCTCCTGTGTAAAAACATTCTAGCCTATCCAGTCTGTGGACTCTGCTTCATCAAGTGTGATGTAGACAGTGTCATTGCTAATGCAGAGGTAGATAGATTCTGCACTAATAAGGGTGTCAAAGGTAGCAGTCAGGAAAGTAATGTTGAGACCACAATAAGATTAGCCATGATCTTACAAAATGGTGGAGCAGGTCTGAGGGGCCGAATAGCCTCCTGCTGTTCCTAATTTGTATGTGAAGAGATGTACATGCAAATCCGCAGGTTCCCCTCAGGAGCACAGTAATACATCATGCATCATTTGGTGTGTATCGTTATACAATGAGACACCACTGCCCTTGTACAATCACACAGGACAATCTGCTAGTGCAAGTAAAATCATTTACTGTCATTTATAAAGGGCATATTGCTCAGCAGCAATGCACAATATACTGCTTCACCCAGGTCACAATCACTTTCAAATCCCAGACTGGAATATCAGCCTGTATTTATGACTGATTTGATGTGAGCTTTGCCCCATACACTCCTCTGCAAGTTAGGATTTGTATAAAAACATCAACATTTATGTAGCACCTTCAAGACAGCAAAACATTTCATGACGCTTCACAGGAATGTGATCAAAGTATGACATGAATCCAAATTGGGAAGGATTGACCAAAGGGTTAGGTTCTGAAGAGGGGCAGAGAAGCAGATATCCAAAAATCTTAAAGGGGACTCCCAGAGATTAAGGGCTTGGTACTGAAGGCATAGCTGTAATTAGTGAAGTAATTTAAACTCAGGGATTACCAGAACTAGAGGAAGAGAGAGATCTTGAAGGGTTCTATAAGGTGACAAAGGTAGGGATAGAGGAAGTGATGGAGGCATTTGGACACAAGGGTGAGAACTTAATGATTGAGGCACCTCATATTTCACATCCTCCAAATCACCTTACCCCAGCCACATCCAAGGGTTGGATTTACAGCTTGTTGTGATGACTCTGTGGTACTGATTGTTCATTGTTTCTCCTTTAAAGCACAGCTACCGAGAGGTCGGGATCCTCCTGCTGTACCTGGGCGTAGGAGTCTGTGTCTTCTCTGGGATGGCATATACAGCTGAGAAGGATGAAGACGTCGGACTAGACACCATTCCAGCCTGTTGGTGGTGGGGGACGGTGAGCATGACCACGGTGGGCTACGGGGATGTAGTACCCATCACCGTGGCGGGCAAGCTGGCCGCTTCGGGCTGCATCCTAGGGGGCATCTTAGTGGTGGCATTACCCATCACCATCATCTTCAATAAGTTCTCCCACTTCTACCGACAGCAGAAGGCTCTGGAAGAGGCGGTGAGGGGCAGTCGCCTGAAGGGAAGTGAGACGGGGGATGATGGAGGGACAGAGGGGGAGATGTCGGAGGTGGAGGAGGAACAGGGACCGGCACACGACCACGGATCTCGGGACTCCGACAGACTGGAGAACAAAGCACCAATCGCGAAGTAAGACTGTCCAAAGGACAGGGCAGAAGTTTTATAGAATCTATATTAGATTGCAGGTCTTTTCCAAGGAGGATTCTGAATGAATAAGGACTGTTGTCAAAAAAGAAATAAACTCGCTTGCCTCAACCACAGCCCTCAATCTCTCCAGAGGAAACTGTAAATATGACCCAAAGTCAGCCAGACTCTAGAGGGCCTGGTGCAATAAATGATACAATCATCTGGTTCTTGCTGTTTGGCACTACCTTGGGTCAACCCTGTGCCAAGATGCTAAACCGCGACCCTAACCCAGTCTTTCCCTCACAAATGTAGCCATGAAATATTTATTGTCCATTACTAACTGCACATTGCAATAACTAAACTGCAACCCCATCACGATAGTTTTCAACAGGGAGATCTGAGTGAGTAGTCGTGTGGTTATGTGGAAATCCTCATTTCAATAACTTGGATTCAGAGCTGACCAGTCCTAAACAATTTATGTTGTCTCGAATTTTCAGTGATTAACTGTTGGGAACTGAGTTTATGGTCATTTGATTTGAGTAACACAAGGAGAGATCTGCTTCAGTTACCCGACTGAAAGAAAGCTCTGGAGCATTCATAAAAATTGATTATCTTTATAAAGTTAGCATCTCATTATCCTCATTCCAATCTTCTTTCAGACATAGCAAATAAAACAAATTCCCCTCTGGTGTGCTTCACCCAGTCAGAGTGTGAATAATCAATCTCACCCTCAATGCTGCTGTCTCTCCCTTTACCAGTGACTGACCTATACTATCTTCTCCCCAAGAACCTCCTGGAATATTTTCATGAACATTGTCTCTTGTTTATACAGAAGGTTACAGAGTTCCTGCCGACAATAGCCTCCAATTGCTGTTAATATGGAGGGTGCGTTTATCCCTTACAATCTAAAATCTAAACGTGCCCCATCAATAGGAACAGAAATTTGCTTTTAAATTGCACCTTTAACCCAGTTGAGCTATGTAAAGCACTTCAGATTGGCATAATTTAACGGGCCAGGTCAGGCAGGATGGGCTGAGTGGCCTCATGTCCTGAACACCTCTGTGATTCTGTGAATTTGATATCAAGCCACATAACCTGGGAGATGAGGACAGGTAGCATTTTAAGGTCATTTTTTAAGGAGCATCTTAAATGAGGAGCAATGTGGAGAGATAGAGTAGTCCAGAGATGAAATTCCAGAACTTGGGATTTTTAAAATTTCCTTGGTGGGATCTGGGTGTTGCTGGCTGGGGCAGCATTTACTGCACATTCCTAGTTGCCCTCAAGAAGTTGGTGGTGAGCTGCCTTTTCAAACTTCTGCAGTCCATAGACCCACAATGCCATTAGAGTGGGAATTCCAGGATTTTGATCCAGCGACACTAAAGGAACAACAATATATTTCCAAGTTGATGGTGCGTGGTTTATACAGGAACTTGCTGCTGGTGGTGCTCCCATGTATCTTCTACCCTAATCCTTTGAGATGGAAGTGGTCGTGGGTTTGGAAGGTGCTGTCTAAGGAGCCTGAGTGAATTTCTGCAGTGCAGCTGCTATCTCTCGCTCCAGAATAGAACACACAATTGCATGTTGCCACATTCACTTGGACTCTGTGAATAAACACATTCCCATCACACCACCTTGACTGTTAGTCAGATCCCAGATAATTTCATTTACCAGTTCTGCTGCCCTTTTCATTCGAGATGAAAGCAGTCATGCGTTTGGCATGTCTAAGGATCTTTGGTGAATTTCTGCAGTGCTTCTTGTAGATAGTACACATTGCTGCTGCTGAGTGTTGGTGGTGGAGGGAGTGGATGCTTGTAGATGTTGGAAGCCAATGGAGGAAATAAGGATGTGCTAAAAGCTAGAATTGGAAATCCGTAACCCTAACCCAAGAGCTGCTTAGCAATCTCAGAAGCTTGTGGATCTGGAGGAGGGTCAAATTTTGAACGCAAGGATCAGGAATTTTTGAAATTTATTCATCAGACAACAATATTGTTGGCTAATATTACCCCCTTCCTGAGTCACCCTGGAAAAGGTGATGGTGATCTGCCAACTTGAACCACTCTGGACACCCACAATGCTGTTGGGAGGGAATTCCCGGATTTGGCAGAAGTGCGTACTGCAGATGCTGGAGACTAGAGTCAAGATTAGAGTGGCACTGGAAAAGCACAGCAGGTCAGGCAGCATCCGAGGAGCAGGAAAATTGATGTTTTGGGCAAAAACTCTTCATCAATTCCAGGATTTGGCCCAGTAACATCAAAGGAACGGTGATATATTTTCAATGAAGTCTAATTGGCTAGCTTTCTCAAAGTGTTGTCACAGACTCAATGGCCCAAATAGCCCTGTTCTGTGCTCTATCATTCTGTGATTCATATTTTGGCAGCTGATACATAAATGCGATCTGCATATCTGAAACCTCCTCCCTCAGCAAGACACATTTATCCATCTGGTGTGAAAAATTAAACCGTTCCATCAAGTTATCAATACCAGAGAAGAATCCAATTTTCTGATTGGATGCCAAGCTTATAAGTAGTCAGCTTTCAGTGTCGGAAGGTATAAAATCTTCCAATTACCATAATGACCTTTGCTGTTTCTTTTTCCCTTGTAAAAGTTATTGCAAACTATCAGATCAATGAAAATGATTTAAAACCATCGTGAGCAGAGTCTTGAAATAATAATGAGGTTAAAGCTGCTGATGGCTATTGATATAACACAATTGATTCTATTCCTCTCCGATATCCGTATCATTCTTGTCAGACAACGAAGATCACTCAATCATTGCTGAACTGACTGAGTGCATCAGAAATTATTGGACTGTTGTTCTGTCCAGTTCTCTGCCTGAGTCAAGATCCTATTCAACCCATCATGCTCTCCATCCTGGAGGCAAGCAGCAGATCCTGAATCCAGCTCCAGCATCCCATATTCCTGCCAGCCAATAGAGCCGCCCTATCCCCTAAGTTAAGCTGAGTTTCTGAGGAGTGTACATTTTTACATGCATGTTATAATCTGAATAGTGATGGTAGAGTCACCAATTTTCTCTCCATGATACAGCTGATCAAGAGTCCTTGCAGTTCTTACTGCCTGTCTTTGATGTGTGTGTGTTGGGAAGATGTTTAGGATGATCATCAGCAGCCTCTGCGACCATCACATCCTGGAGAAGGTCTTGAACCCAGATTTAAAGACAGGAACGCTAACCCACTGTGCCTCAAGACCTCCCTTCAGATTATGCCATTCCAAAATTAAATAACATGGTAACATAGAAGATAGAATTTGACCTTTCCAGCCTGTTGGACCATTCAATATGATTATTGCTGATCACTGAGCTCACGACAATAGCTTCACCCTCTCTCCCTCTCACCGTATCTCTTGATCTCTTTAATCACAGGAGCTATATCTACCTCCTTCTTGAAACAATATTCTACAATATAATAATACTATTATATTTAACTATTAATATAGGTGATTAGAATCTCAGTTACAGGCTATTTAATTCCAACAACACATCCGTATGCATATTTATGTACATATAGAGAACATCATAGAATGGTTACAGCACTGAAGGAAGCCCATTCTACCCTTCAAGTCTCTGCTAGTTCTCTGTAAGAATATTTAAGTGGTCCCAGTCCCCTAAATGTTTCCTTGCAATGTTAGTTTTCCTCTTCTGGTGTTTGTCTAATTCCTAATGAAATTGCAATTGAATCTGGCTCTGGTACTTTCTTAGGCACCCCATTCTAGACTGTGGCCAGTCAATGCATTAAAAAGTTTCTTTGTGTCACTATCATTTGTCCCTCATCTTCAGCTGATGTCCTTTGCTTCACGATCTTTCCACCATTGGTAACAGTTTCTCCTAACCTACTTCAGTCTAGACCCCTCATTATTTTGAATGCTTTGATCAAATCTCCTTTCAACTGTCTTCCGTCCCCAACCCTGACCAGTCACACACACACACAGAAACGCACAGTCAGACACACACACACAGATGCACAGTCACATACACAGACAGACAGACAGACACACACACACACACACACACAGACACATACATAGACACACAGACAGACAGACACACACACACATATACACACATACAGACACATATACACAGACACACACACAGACACACACACACATACCGACACATACACAGTCACACACATACATGGACACACACACACACACACACAGATATACACACACACAAATAGACACACACACAGAAATACAGACACAGACACATCCACACTGACACACAGATACACACACACAGAAATACAAATACACAGACACATAGACACGTACACAGACACACACAGACACGTAGACACGTACACAGACACACACAGACACGTAGACATGTACACAGACATACACAGACACACATGCACAAGCACACACATTGTAAATGGAGCCAATATGGACAATGCTACAGGGAACAATTGTGTCTTCATCAGATTATTGATAGCTGTTGGGTTAGAAAAATGAGTCTGGGGCATTCTCCATTGGGCTCTGATAGTGCCTGGACAAAGAGAACAAAACTGTCTCTGTGTGACTCCAATTAGTTAATGTCACCTAGAGACATGAGAAGGTGTCCCTCCTTTGTCTCTCCTCCAGATCCACATTCTGGTGACATTGGAGCTGAGGTGAAGATTTCCTCTTAGCGTAAGATGTAGCAAGAAAACTAGAAAGTTGTCTGATAAAAGAGCTGTTAAAACTCACCTAGCGACTGAAAACATCCAGCTCCTACTCTTGTGCATGACTATAAGGGAGTGTTTATCTGAGGATGAAACTATGTTATGCCTGACCCCCTTCCACACACAGCGTCCCCCCCCCACCCCCCAGAACCCTTGCTGCCTAGACTGGTTCATTTCCTTTGGGAATGTGTCATTTTTCTTTATACTGTCATGGGGCTGTGAGTGTTGCTAGCTGGGCCAACATTTCTTGCATATGCTATCATTTTACACCTTATTGGAAAGAAAACACAAAATGTTTTAAAGAATCCAATGAAGATTTAGATTTATTTGGCAGCCTTTCTCAGACTACCCCAAAGCAATTTTTGATGTGTAGTCACTGTTGTAATGTAGGCTATGTGACAATCAATTTGCTCACATCAACTCCCACAAACAGCAATGTGGGAATGATTATATATCATCTGTTTCAGTGATATTGCTTGAAGGATTTTTTTTAAAAGTTATTCATGGGATGAGGGTGCCTCTTTCTAGGTCAACATTTATTGTCCATCCCTAATTGCCCAGAGGGTAGTTAAGAGTCAACTACATTGTTGTGGGTCTGGAGTCACATGTAGACCAGACCAGGTAAGGATGTCAGTTTCCTTCCCCAAAGGACATTAGTGAACCAGATTGCTCCCACTACCCCCTCCCAATAATTAACAATGGATACATGGTCACCATTAAACTCTTATGTCCAGATTTTTATTGAATTCAAATTCCACCATCTACTGTGGTGGGATTTGAACACAGGTCCCCAGAACATTCCCTGGATCTCAGGTTTAACAGTCCAGTGATAATACCACTAGGTCATCACTTCCCCATTGGCCCAGGCACCAATCAGATTTCTAGGTAAAAACAATGACTGCAGATGCTGGAAACCAGTTTCTGGATTAGTGGTGCTGGAAGAGCACAGCAGTTCAGGCAGCATCCAAGGAGCAGTAAAATCGACGTTTCGGGCAAAAGCCCTTCATCAGGAAGGGCTTTTACCCAAAATGTCGATTTTACTGCTCCTCGGATGCTGCCTAAACTGCTGTGCTCTTCCAGCACCACTAATCCAGAAACCAATCAGACTTCACCTGCTCTTATTTGAGTAGTGCTATGGGAGGCCAGACTTGGTCATGGTTTAAAGTCCCACACGAAAGGCAGCCCCTCTGACAGTGTAGAGCTCTCTCAGCAATGCACTGAAATGTCAGGATATATTTGTTACATTCATTGTAGATGGAGCAGAAGTAAACCAACAGCCTTCAGGAACAGATGCATGAAACAACAGAGCCACATCTGATATCAAGCAATTAAATTCCAAAAACATTGAGTACTCTTTGTGGAACAGTATGGCTTATGTCATACTGCTGACCTGAAGGGAGACAATCTTGTACAGGACACAATTGGATCTTCATGATTCTCACCCTTCATCCTTGAAATCTATGGCGCTTTCCCCTTCACTTGTTACCTAGTGAGTCACACAGGAACAGGAAGAGGCCATTCAGCCCTTTGAGATGTTCCACTGTTGTCTTGGATCATAGTTGATCCGCATGTTCATTCATTTACTTGTGTTGCTCCCACATCCATTCATACACTTGCCTGAAATCTGTCAATGTCAGTTTGGAGATTTCAATTGGCTTCCACTATGTGGAGAAACGCTCGCCGATATCACCATTGAGTGGCTTGGCTCTAAATTCACAGTTTGAGCTCTGTGTTCTGGAGTGCGAAACATAAGGAATAGTTTCACTCTATCCATCCTGTCAAATCATTTAATCTACTTAAATATCTCACTCAGATCTGCCCTAATCTTCCAAACTCAAGGGAATACAAGCCTCGTCTATGCAACCTCAGAATTTAACTCTGGTGTCATTTTAATGTGTCTGTGCTGTACGCCCTCTTAAACTGATATATCTTTCCAGAGATGCAATGTCTAGCCTGCACACATTAGTCCAGATGGATCTAACCAGAGCTTTATACAACTGTAGCATAAATCCCTTTTTTTTATCAGCTCTCATCTGATGAAGGTGAACAAGGGACAGGGGTCAGACAGATCAAGTTTAAAATGGCACATTTCTGTGCATCCTGTGGGATTTGTGCGTTGCTGACAAGCGCAGTATTTATTGCCCATCCCTAGAAACTGGTGATTAACTTTGAGAAAGCAAGTGTTCACTCATGGAATCTTCTGAACAGGACAGAGGGGTTTAACTTCAGCGGTATGGTCCCCTGACCCTTGAGAAACTGCGGATGAAAGACAGAAGAGTGATCAAACCTTCCCAAGGGTTGGAAATGTTCAGATTAATTAAAGATTGAATTGAAGCCAAGAGCTGTTGAAATAAATTAAGCTGTGACGAACAAACCAAAAATGTTTTTAAAAATGTGCAGTTAATGCACCTTACAGATACACTGGGAATAACACTCATAGATATTTAATAGTTTCCATCTCGATTGGAGCACCATAGAGATACATGAATATTCAGAGTAAATAATAACAATAATATTCAGAATAAAGTCGTTCTAGTACTCGCAAGTGAATTTACATGCATTTAACATTATCTATGCATGCTATGCAGGATTGTATATCAGTATTGTATCCAATAAACAATGCCATCAGTGCTATATCTGGATTTATTGCTGTCTGTCACTGAACAAAAATGCACTCAAATATTTCGTTGGAAGAACAAAGAATCAAGGTCAGACTAGCGGGGATGTCCATAAGCTATTCCACCAGGGTGCACATCACTTCAGTCTGTGATCCTTTTGTTTTTGAGATGCTGGAGTTGCTGGATTGGCTGACAGCCTCAATTTCCCCTTGAGAAGGTGGTGCTGAGTTGGCCTCTTGAACCGCTGCAGTCTGTGTGCTGTAGACAGACCCACAGTGCTGTTAGAGAGGGACTTCCAGGATTTTGACCGAGCGTCACTGAAGGAAGGGCAATGTATTTCTGAGTCACAGTGGTGAATGGCTTGGAGGGGATCCTGCAGGTGGTGGTGTTCCAATGTATCTGTTGCCTTTACCCTTCTAGATGATTGTGGGTTTAGAAGGTGCTGTCTAAGGAGTCAGGATGAATTGTAAATTTTACGCACTGCTGTGACTGTGTGTCAGGGCTTGGAGGAATGGACGCTGAAGGTAGTGGATGGAGTGCCAAACAAGTGGACTGCTATGCCATGGATGGTGCTGTTGGAACTGCAGTCATCTGTTAAGGGAAACTTTACTATCACTTTCCTGATTTGTGTGTTGTAAATGGTGAACAGAGGTTAGTTTCTTACTGCAAAACTCCCAGCCTCTCACCAGCTGTTGCAGACCCAGCAGATACACAATCTCCAACATGTTGGGAGTCACAACTACCGGAATAAAGGCAAAATGCAGCAGACACTGGGAATCTGAGACAAACACAGAAAATGCAAAAGAAACTCAGCAGGTCTGATCGCATCTGTGGAGAGAAAGTCGGGGTTAACATTTCAAGTCCAATATGACTCTTCGTCAAACTCAAGCTTTCACCTTAGACTTCACCTGATGAAGGGGCAGTGCTCTGAAAGCTTGTGATTGCAAATAAACCCATTGGACTATGATCTGGTGTTGTGTGACTTCTGACTTTGTCCACCCCATGCCATGGGTCACACATTTAAGATAGAGATGAAGAGGAATTTCTTCTAGCAGAGGATGGTGGATCTGTGGTATTCTTTCGACAGAGGGCCATTGAGGCTGGGTCATTCAGAATATTCAAGGTAGAAATGTACAGATTTTTAATGATGTGGAGGTGCCAGTGTTGGACTGGGGTGGACAAAGTCAGAAGTCACACAACACCAGATCATAGTCCGATGGGTTTATTTGCAATCACAAGCTTTCAGAGCACTGCCCCTTCATCAGGTGAAGTCTAAAGTGAAAGCCTGTGGTTTCAGATTTTTAATCAGTAAGGGATTCACGTGTTATGTGGAAACTGCAGGAAAGTGGAGTTGAGGGTTATCAAATTAGCCATGATCACATCAAATGGCAGAGCGGTCTCAATGGCCTAGTTTCATTCCTACATCTATGGTCTGACAGGAATTGATTTTCATGTTGTTGTGTGACTGAATCCTGGATCCCTTGCTGTTAATCCAATTTGTTCCAGAGGGTTTTATTTTTAAATCCTATTCACAAAAGAATACCAGCCAATGAATTGCTTGAACTCTTTCATTAACAATAAAAATGAACATGAAACCTTGATACAAAAACAGAAATTGCTGGGAAAACTCAGCAGGTCTGGTAGCGTCTGTGGAGAGAAAGCAGAGTTAACATTCAGTAAAGAAGGGTCACTGGAATTGAAACACTAATTGTGTTTTCTGTCCACAGACACTGCCAGACCTGCTGAGTTTTGCCAGCAATTTCTGTTTTTGTTTCTGATTTCCAGCATCTTCTGTATTTTTAAATGAAATCTTGTTAGGTGGGTTCAATCTATGTATCACGTTATGGTGAAGTGATTGAGATTTTTGAGGAAGTGGCAATCCCCTTCTCCTGTGACTTACCTCACAGTGACCTCCTCTCATTCCTTGTCTGTAAATGTAAGCTCTTCCAAAGCTCTGCTGCCAACATTCACTCTGATTATCACTTTCCACTGTACTGGCTTCCAAGCTACTTCCCAGTAGGTGCTTTTGCAAGCAGAAGTCAATGTATCAGCATTGCACAGAACCACAGAGTTACTGCAGAGCCATGCAGCTCTGCAGTCTACAGGGAATGTTGTATATATCCCAACTGACACAAAGTCCCAATCTCTCTCCACCCCGCTGTACGCTGACCTACACTGGATCATTGTCCGACAACACCTCCATTTTAAAATTCTCCCCTTGCTTTCAAATCCCTCCATGGCCTCATCCCTTTCCAATCTCTATAATCTCCTCCATCACTACGACCCTTGTGAAACCTTTGCACCTATCTCATTCTGACCTCCAGCTCATTCCCTATTCTCAATCATTCCACAGTCAGTGCCTTCAGCTCCAGAGATTGTAAACTCATGAAATTGTTGTCTAAATCTTTCTGCCACTCTTTCTTTCTTTAAAGCACTGCTGCTTTGTGTGGACGTGGATGCTTTGGAGAGGGCACAGAAAAGGTTTACTAGGATGTTGCCTGGTGTGGGGAATTTTAGCTATGAAGAAAGGTTGGATAGACTGAGTTTGTTTTCACTAGTACGCAGAACCTGATAGAAGTTTGTAAGACTGTGAATGGCATGGATGGAGTGGAAAGTATGAGGCTTTTTCCCAGGGTGGAGGGGTCAGTTACTAGGGGACACAGGTTCAAGGTGCATTGGTGGGGGGGGGTGCAAGACGGGTTTTTCACTCGAAGGGCGGTGAGTGCCTGGAACACACTGTCAGAGGAGGTGGTGGAGGCAGGCACAATGGCAGCATACAAGAAACACCAAGATGTGTACATGGATAGGAAGGGAATATACAGATACAGATTCTGTAAGTGAAGACAGTTTTAGTATGGAAGGGCAAAATTTGTCAGTGCAGGCTTGGAGGGCCGAAGGGCCTGCTCCTGTGCTGTATTGTTCTTTATTCTTTGTTCTTTGTACTTAAAAATGATGTCATTTATTGTGTTATGCCTCATACACCTTTAAGAAATATGCTTACGATATCATCACTATATGCAAGGGTTCTGATGGTATCGAGGTCTCAGTTTCCATCTTACCAGGGCCACTTGTAGAATGACATGCCAAGGGAAGCATGCTGTACTTTCCAATCAAGCAGAGCCTCGGATGGTAATGTCAGAAACTGGAATAAATATCTACTGAATCCTTCAGGACTAGTTTACTGGGGTCAGGGGGTTGCTCTTTCTCATTAGAGAGAGACACAACGTTAAGAGTCAGCACCCTGCAGATGAGGGGAAAAGATGAATATTGACAGGTGGCTGGTTTGCAATGTAGAGTAATGCTAACAGCATGGGTTCAATTCCCACACTGGTTACTGTTACGTTAAAGGTTACACCTTCTTAACCTCTCCTGTCATCTGCGGCAAAACTGATCCTCGGGTAAACAACCACCAATCATCCCTGTTTCGAATGAGAGTGAGGAAATATAACAACTTTACTTTTTTAATCACCTCACATCTAGTTCTTTTGTTGTAGGAGCTAAAATAGCTATTGCTCCATTATGCACAAATGCACTGCTGAAAACAAAATAAACAATCACTGTATCTATGGCAGACTGTCACAGCTGATCAGAACATCATTAAGCAAGCTCCTTCTAATACTTCTTAACATGGCAAATGAGGTCAAATTTTGTTTCTTTTATGCTTCTGTGTGACCTTTGGGCTGTTTGATTACATTGAAGGTGGTATATAAATGCAAGTTGTTAACACTCCTTTATATCACAGCTATTTTACAATTTGGACTTACAATATTTTTGACAGGTTCATGGATTAAAAACAGAATTCCCCACAAATGGAAACCTATGATACACACACAAACCTTTTAAAGGTTAGTGCATCCAAGTTTAACTCATCGGTGTGGCAGGGAGATTGCCCCGTGCATTATTCTGGGCTGGGCGGAGGGGGTAGACTGTGTAGAGCTTCTTCAGACCTTCCTCTTGTATATACTCTCAGATCAATCCATTTTCTCAGCACTGCACTGTGTCTATAGCCTGGATAATTTACTCTAATCCCTGGAGTGTGGATTGAACCCGCAACCTTTTGACTCAGCAGTTACAAAGCCAAGGTTGATAACTTGCTCTTAATCCAATTTGACAATTTGGAAACATTCAAGTTGCTAGAGTGGGACTTGAAGCTATGACCTTCTGTCTCAGGGGAAAGAATGGTACAATCTGAGTCATGGCTGACACTACGTGGTGAGAAATGAAAAGAATAAATCTCTCACTTATCCTGAACATCGCCTTCTTGGTTAGAAAAACAAATTCAGAACTCTTAACTAAACCAGTGTTGATCTGAAGAATCAACATGTCCCTCGATTCCCTTAGTGTCCAAAAACTATCAATCCTGGTCTTGAATTTACTCAACAGTTCCCATTGCCCGAGGTAGAGAATTCCAAAGAATCAGTAACATTTTCAATCCAAAGTAGTTGATACCAAACCCTGAGACGCTACTCTTTCGGTCTCATCTTTTCAACTACGGGAAACAGTGTCTATCCTCTCAATCTCCTTTGGCTGATATTCATCCATCAACCAACAAACCCTCTTGACAAGACATTGGTTTTTATAGGAGCTTGCTGTCCGCAAACCTTCTGTTGCATTTCCTCTGCTCCAGAAACATTTAATAGGAGAGCACTTTCGAAGCATCCTTGATGTTGTGAAAGATGCCACATAAATTCAAGTTATTTCTTTTGAGTTTTGCATTTTTCCCTCAATAGTCTCTCAAGTTCAATGCTTTCCTGGTCTGCAGTACCAAGGATTGTGATCTAATTTGATGAAAAAGGGTTGTCTTTTAGTGGCTAGCAGCTAAACCTTTTTTGCCTGTACTTGGATATGTGGAGTAATAAAATGAATTGAAACTAAAGAGGAACATCTTAGGCAGTGGTTGGTGGGTATCTGTAAATTACCTGTCTGTAAGGATGGTGGAGGCAGAAACCCTTATAATATTAAAAAAGTATTTTGATGTGCCCTTGAGATGCCAAGGAATATAAGGCTATGAGCCTAGTACTTAAAAAAGGGGTTAGAATAGTTAGGTACTTATTCAATGGGCCAAAGGACCTTATTCTGTGCTGTAGGGCCTCTATGACTCTATAACATTTTATGGGATGATTCTTCATTCTTCTCCAGAGCTCAAGAGCAGGTTCTCCTCAATCTTACCTTGAGGGACAGCTCTTTCATTTCAGAAATCAATTTCGTGAAATTTTTAAGGTAATTAAATATATCCTTCCTTAAATCAGGAGACCAAAACTATATGCAGTATTTCAGGTATGATGAGACCAAAACACTTGCAATAACATAATATTTGCCTTGCTAATTGCTCTGCTTGCTAACCTTCAGTGACTAGTCTTCAAGGATATCAGAATCCTTACACCTGCTAATATATTCTTGCTTCTGATCTTGGAATGTCTCATTCAGTTTGAGGGACAGCAGAGTGGGTCTAAGACTAGTCTTTTAAACTTAAACGAAGGCCAATTATAGGCCCATTGAAGACAGAGCTGTTGAAAGTGTACTGGGAAATTTTGTTAAGAGATAGGTCAGCAGAGATGAAGTGGCAGACATTTGAAGAGATATTTCAGAGTACTCAGAAAAGGTACACTACAGTGAGCAAGAAAGGTTCCAGGGGAAGGGTACACCATCCATGGTGAACAAAAAAACTTAAACAAATTGAGAAGAAACAAACAATTTTGCAAAGATTAATGAAAAGACAGAGAATTGGACAGAACATAAAGAACAGCAAAGGATGACAAAAATATTAAGGAGGGAGAAACGAGAGAAAGCTGGCTGAGGATATAAAAGCAGTAAGTGTTTCTGCTAAAAGATAAAGTGAACACTGGCCCTTTAGAGAGTTTATCTGGGGAATTAATCATGAAAAATAAGAAAATGGCAGATGAATTAAACAGTTATTTTGAATCTGTCCTCACTTTAAAGGATGTATTTTGCATCCCTGAAATAATTCATGAATTGGGAGGGGAAAGAGAGGGAGGAAGTTAAAGCAATTACAGTCAGCAGGGAAAGGGTCCTGATCCACTTTACCCAAGTCTTAGAAGAAGTGACTGCTGAAATAGTTGATGCATTGGTCTTGATTTTCCAAAACTCATATTGATTCTGGAAAAGTCCAATCAGATTGAAAAGCAGTGAATGTGGTTCCTGTATTCAAGAAAGAGGGAGACAGAAAGCAGGAAATTACAAGCCAGCTAACTTTGCATTTGTCATCGGCCAAACATTAGAATCTATTATTAATGAGGATATTGGGGTCACTCATAAAATCTCAAAGAAACCAGGGAAACTCTCTATGGTTTTGTGAAAGGGAAATCATGTTTGAGTAACTTACTGTAGGTTTTCTTTTAAGGACATAACAAGTAATGTATATAAAGGAGAACTTATATTTAATTTCCAGAAGGCATTTGACATGTGTCACATCAAATATTACTGCACAAAATAAGAACTCAAAGTGAACGGTAAAATATCATGAAATGAGGATGCACTATCTAACATGAAACAAAAAGTAGGCATAAATAGATAATTTTAAGATCATAGAGCCATAGAACATAGAACATGACAGCGCAGTACAGGCCCTTCAGCCCTCAAGTTGCACCAATCTGTCATAGAGTTATACAACATGGAAATAAACCTTTTGCTCCAACTCATCCATTCCGACCAGATATTCTAAACTGATCTAGTCCCATCAGCCAGCATTTGGCCCATATCCCTCTAAACCCTTCCAGATGGGTATAGGAAAATGTGAATTTGGCAGGGTGAGTATTAAAGCAGTACACTCTTTAAGTGGAAAGCAATTACATGACTCAGTGGTACAGGAGGATTTGGGTGTCCTGATACGTGAATCGCATAGTTTATTCCATGTCAAACGTGATTTGGAAGGCAAATGGAATGTTGCTATTTATTGCAAAGAGAGTGGAATATCTTATGACCAAGTAGCTGTTTGGTAGAACAGAGCTTGAGTGTTGCTGAAAAGATATATATTTCAAAGAGTTTTGCTTTGCATTAATCAGGACAATTTGCAAGAATACCAATAAAAGATAACACCAACATTAATACTGTATGAGTAGAGACTGCTGATTAATTGGAAATTAGACTCTGATTAGCACAAGCATTGCCATTGAGAATGCATCAATTAGATAACAAATGACAGCTAACTGTCAAGTTTTGTTTTAAGACTTTTTTCATGTTTTAGACCAGACAGATTGAAATTGACTGGTCAAGGCATTACCATGAGAAATGAACCAGAGTGTGATGCCATCTATTTTGTAGATTTGAAACAGGCCCAATGTGTGTAAACTTCTTCAGTCAGCAAAGAAATGGCCAAATCATCTCCAGTGGTTTAGGGTCAGTCTCTACTATAAATCATTTGCTCAATTAATAGATTTGAAAATTACACAATTCCAATGGCTAAAGCTAATGTTGCCTACTCAGTGCTTGATTCTATTATGGACAGAACTTGTGAAACAAAAACAATTGGTTTGCCTTTTGGAGAGAGAAAGGGAGCCAGCATTTTGAGTCTAAGATGGTTCTTCATCTTAATTTTGTCATGGAGTGAGATGAAATCATTAAAAGATTACAGGACCACACGGACTGGTGTAGCTCAATAATAAGCATCAGAAAGAAGAATGACTTCTAGAGTCTTGATCGATGATGCCGAAACACAGCTTTGAAACAGTGCCCTTACAAAATAATCACTTTAGAACAGATTTTTAGATGTGAAGTTCTTCTCAAGGTTTGGTATAAAACATAGTTATTGATCTGTACATCTTGTAAAGGAATCCCAAGAGTTCACTGCTATCCATACCTCATTTGGAGAATAATGTTTTCAACAACATCCCTTCAGGCTACATGTTAGCCAGGATTTCTTTCAAGCTCAAATGGACAGCATTATACCCACTGCACCAAGAGGTATCTGTATCACCAATGACATTGCAGTAGAAGGGAGGACAACAAGAACTTAGCCAGAAACAGCATGAATGATGCAAGTGATGCACAATGCAGGATTAGTGTTCAATGATCAGTCAGACATGTCACACCAAGATGTCACATATCAAATATTTCAATCCTATTTATTCTAAGACTGGGATACATGCAATCCAGGGAAAATAGACAGCATAAAAACCATGGCAATCCTCAAAGCAAGGATGGTCTTTGAAGATGTCTAGGTACGTCTTGTTATTATATGTTCCCAAATTCACTCAAAAGTCTTCATGACTAAGGGAAATATTTTGAAAGAAAAGACCTGCCTTTCCAATGACACAAAAATGACATGAGTTATCTCTTCAAAACACTGAAACCATCGCTATTTGGAAACATCAAACTTACAATTTCACAACCTTCGGGCAACAACTACTTTGGAGATTGATGCCTCACAGAAAGGTCCGAAAGCTTGGAAATGACAAAAAGGCAAAGCTTCAAAACAAAATACTGTGGATTCTGGATATTGGAAACAAGAGCAAAGGTTGCTGGAGAATCTCAGCAGGTCTGGCAGCATCTGTGAGCAAGAAACACAGAGATCATATGTCAAGTCCAATATGGCCCTTCCTCAAAATACAGAGTCATATTAGATTTGGTCATGCTAGACCATCAGTCTTTCCAGTGTTTTCCCCTTATTAAATAATAATCACTTTCAGTTCTTCACTCTCATTAGATCCCAGGATCCCCATAATTTTCAGTACCTTCTTTGCGTCTTGCACTATGATGAAAGGTACTTTCTGTTTGAATGACTCTGATATTTTCCTATTCCTCATTATAACTCCACTTCCCTCTGCCTTGAAAGGAGCTACAATAATGTTTCCTTCGGTCTGCCTTTTTGTTTACTTGCAAAAGGTCTGACATTTTGGCATTTTTTAGATGTCGCCTGCGTCCATTGCTCTTGAACATGTGGAGTTATGAAGCCATGTTAGAGGGCAGCTAAGAATTAACCACATTGCTATAGGTCTGGAGTCATATGTAGGCCAACAGATCTCCATTCCTAAAGTGACTTAGTGACCATGATGTGTTTAAATGGCAGTTGATGATAGTTTCATGGTCACTAATACTGAATCTAGTTCTCAATTGCAGAATTGTAAATTAATTCAATTTCTATTTTATGGATTTCTCATCTAGTAGCATTTCCTGTAAGATAGTATCCCCTCAGATATATCTTACTTGCTTACTTTCACATTCTTCATACTTCTTTATTTTTAATTATGGTTTGTTTTCACTCATACAAGGTGTCATGGCTGGGCTAGCATTATTGCTCATCCCTAGTTGCCCCTTGACAAGGTGGGGGTGAATTGCTTCTTGACTCACTGCAGTCCACCTGCTGTAGGTAGACCCACAATGTCCTGAGGGAGGGAATTCCAGGATTTGGACCGAGCGACTCTGAAGGAATGGTGATATATTTCTAAGTCAGGATGGAGAGTGGCTTGGAGGGGAATTTGCAGGAGGTAGTGCTCCTGTGTATCTGCTGCCCTTGCCTTTCTAGATGAAGGTGGCCCTGGGTTTGGAAGGTGCCATCTAAGGAGGCTTAGTGAAGTTCTGCAGTTCATCTTGTAGATGATGCATGTTCACTCTTCACCAAAACCCAACAGTAGGGATATCTGTGGTTTGTGGTGTCAGTCAAGCAGTCCTGAAGAAGGGCTTATGCCCGAAACGTCGATTCTCCTTCTCCTTGGACGCTGCCTGACCTGCTGCGCTTTTCCAGCAACACATTTTTAAGCTCTGATCTCCAACATCTGCAGTCCTCACTTTCTCCAAGCAGATTACTTTGTCCTGCCTGGTGTCAAGCTTCTTGAGTGTTGTTGGAGCTGCACTCATCCATTCAAGTGGAGAGTATTCCATCACATTCCTGACTTCTGCCTTGTAGATTCTGGACAAGCTTTTCTGGAGTCTGGAGGTGAGTTGCTCACTGCAAGATTCCCAGCCTCTTACCTGATGTTATAGCCAGGTATCTACATGGCTAGTCTAGTTCAGTTTCTGATCAGTGGCATTGTCTAGAATGTTGATAGCAATGGATTGAACAATGGTGATGCCATTGAATATCAAGAGACAATGGTTAGATTATCTCTTGTTGGAGATGTCAGCGCCTGCCACTTCAGTGGTGCAAATGTCATTTGTCACTTGTCAGCCCAAATGTGAATGTTGTCCAAGTTTTGCTGCATTTAGGAATGGTCTGGTCAGCCTTCATTTTTAAACCTTCCCATTCCTCAGACTATTCTTTTAGGTGATATTGTGATCCTCTTTGTTTAATCAAACATTATCCTTAATTCCTTTAATAAATCTTGGCTGTATCACTTTTCCAATGATGATAACATCCAAGGGAATGAATAGCCATTGAGAATTAGGAATTAGAGTTAGAGAGTTATACAGCACAGAAACAGACCCTTCCACCCAATTCATCCACCCTAACCAGCTGCTCTGCCCAGGACCATAAGAAACTACAGAAGGTGTGTGCACAGCCCAGACCATCACAGATGCCAACCACCCAACCATTTACACCTCTCATTGATGCAGAAAGGCTGCCAACATCGTCAAAGACCCATCCCACCCCAGTAATGCTCTCCCACAATCTCTTTCATCAGGCAGAAGGTACAGAAGCTTGAACACATGCACCAGCAGATTCAGAAACAGCTTCTTCCCTGTCTCTAACTTCAAATAATGCTGATCTTGTTAATGTTGATCTTGTCTAGCATACGTCCTGTGTGGTGTAACCTGTGTGCCTTACTCTGTCCAAGTATTTTTTTCACCCTATGAGCTGTATGTCCTTGCTCATTATGATTTGCCTGAACTGGCCGCAAACAAAGCTTTTCACTATACTTAGGTACACGTGACAACAAATCAAAACAATCAATTTGCCAATATTTGGCCCATATCCCTCAAAGTCCTTCCTATTCATGTACCCATCCAGATACCTTTTAAATATTATTAAAACGGCTCCCTAATTGTTTGTCATTCCTTACCTATGGTAAAATCTTTCATATTACATTCCTTTATCTCCCTATGTGGAGCTTTCAGTCACCTCATTAGTCGCTTGAAACAAGTGCTGGTGTGACACATTGGCTGCAAGTGTCATAAGGATGATGTATTTACATTGAGTGCGAATAGTAAAAGTCAAAGACATTCCAGATATAGCCAGTAGTACTTCAGGATCTGACTATTCCAATATTCTGCAATCAGTGGAGCAGCAGTGTTGGCAGTAGCTGGGAGGCAGGAAGATGCTAAATATAAATTAACACTGGAGGCTTGGGTTTCATTGTTCTTTCAGACTCTGTAGATTTCAGACTCTGTGAATTTCAGACTCTGTGCACTGTGCTGTTGTTATGTACCAAACCAAACCACCTCAAATATATATTGCAAAGACAGCCAAGACCCTAATGTTTTCTTATTTTAATGGCAAATGCCAGACTTTGCATGCAAAATATAATTCAATTGGTCAAATTACCAGGCTTGAAGCAAAACACACCTTCATTTGCACACTGCAACTAAAATACAACACATGAAAGAACAAATTGGAATAATAACTCCATTGGAAATCTTAATAGAATCATAGATTATTTAACGATTAAACAGTAACTGTTCCAATATCGTAACATCCCATAAACACACCCTTGGCAAAGGCAAGTTCAGTAAAAGAGATTGTCTCATAGGCAATTCTCCAGTCTAGAGGAAAAACATCAAGATAGAACTCTGATAGAGACAGAAAGTAGCAGGAAGTGACATACTGCAGCTCCCAAACCCAGCAACTGCTACTGAAAAACTGAAACTAAAAATCCTGGTTCCATGGGAGTTTTACCCCACCCATTCAGGCTGCTTCTATTGTTCCAACTTTTTAAAAAAAACAAGGCCCCACAAGCTGTTTATTGGCTCTGAGTAGATCATTCAGCACTTCTTTCTTTACCTCTCTTCATAAAAATAACCAGGACAAAGTACACTTTTTAAAGCCACATTACCGTCACACTGTGGGTTTCCTCATTCTCTCAGACATTATGGGTGGACGACAGATGCTGTCAAATCCATACAACAACGTGCATTTGCATAATGCCTTTTGATGTATCAAAATGTTCCACAGTGTGTCAAAAGAATGTTTTCTAACAAAAACTGGCCATAAGCCATATCAGGAGATATTAAGACAGATGGCTGAAGACTTAGTCAAAGAGGCGGGATATGAGAAGTGGGTGTGAAGGTGGACAAACAGTGAGGTTCAAGACAGCAATTCGAGAGGTTATTGCCTCAGCAACTCAAGGCTCTTCTAACGGTGGATTGATGGAAATCAGAAATGGGTTAGAAGCCAGAACTGGAGAATGCACAGAGATCTGATTGGTGCAGAGCTGGAAGAGATGACAGCAATGGGGAGAGGTGAGGCCACAGAGGAATTGTAAACAAGGATAAGTGCTTGAAATTTGAGATGCTGCTTTATCAGGAGCCAATGTACGTCAGCAAGCACAGGGATGATGAATGAACAGGACATGGCACAAATTAGGATGCAGACAGCAGAGCTATGATTGACGTTGTGAAGGATGGAAGATGTGGCGACGCTATATAATTGCAAACCATACATACAATTTGTTGCTATTGGTTTAAAGTCAGTCATGAAAGGAGAGCGTGGAGATGCAAAGGACGTGAATTCAGAAGGGAATTGCATGGTGTCTCGATTATAGAAAAAATGGAGGAGTGTAAGAGATACAAGAATCGACTACAGTTCGCTTCAATGGAAATGAAAGTCGGAGCTGATAATGAAACAAGTTGTTGATTTGCTAATAACCTGCTTTACGCTGTTGCTGAAAGCCCAGACTTGCCCTTTCCTGTTTCTAGCTTTCACTCAACTCCCAAGTGTTTAATTGTAACTGCTTATACTAACAAGTCACATTACAACTGAACCCTATGCATCCCCGTTCAATTACCCAGATCCTTGAACCTCACCTTGCACACTTCACTCCAGGCTATTAACTAAAATTAATCGCTATTTAGTTAGAATAGTTATAAAAAAAAATATATTTTCCTTCAGTCTGAGCTTCTGTATGCCTTGCAGGTGCGCCTTAACCAAGAAGACCATAAGATGTTAGAGCAGAATTAACCTTTCAGTCCATCCAGTCTGCTCTGCCATTCAGACATGGCTATGTTTCTCAATCCCATTTTCCTGCGTTCTCCCCATAGCCTTTGATCCCCTTACTAATCTTCCTCCATCTTAAATACAATGATCTTGCCTCCAAAACCTTCTGTGGTAATGAGCTCCACAGATTCACCACCCCTGGCTGAAGAGATTCCTCCTCACCTCAGTTCTAAAGGGTTGTCCCTTCACTCTGAGGCTGTGCCCTCGGGTCCTAGTCTGTCCTACTAATAGAAGCATCTTCTCGATGTCTCCAGGCCTCTCAGTATTCTGTGAGTTTCAATTGGATCCCCCTCATCCTTCTAAACTCCATCAAGTACAGACCCAGAGTCCTCAACCACTGCATGTGACAAGCTCTTCATCCCTGGGTTCATCCTTGTCAACCTTCTCTGGAACCCCTCCGAGGCCAGCACATCCTTCCTTAAACATGGGGCCCGATACTGCTCACAATATTCCAAATGAGGTCTGACTAGAACCTTACACTGCCGCAGCAGAGTTTCCCTGCTCTTGTGTTCTAACCCTTCTGAAATGAATGCTAACATTGCATTTGCCTTCCTAACTGTCAACTGAACCTGCATGTTAACCTTAGAATATTGAACACAGAACAGTCCGGCGCACGAATAGGACCATTGGTCCATCACGTCTGTGCCAACCATTATGTCATTCTAAGTTAATCATATCTGCCTGTTCATAGTTCATGTCCCTCTATTCCTGACCTGTTCATGTGTCTGCCTAAATGTCTCTTAAGCTTTGTTACCATATGTGCTTCTACACTCTCCCCTGGCAGTAAGTTCAGCACCTACCACCCTCTGTGAAAAAAGTCTTCCTTGCATGTCTACTTTACACATTCCCCATCTCACCTTAAACCTATGACCCCAGTATTTGAATTTCCAGCCTGGGAAAAAGACTCTGAGTAGCCGCCCTACCTATGCCTCTCATAATTTTACACATCTATCAGGTTGACCCTCAGCCTTCGATGCTCTAGCGAAAACCATCCAAGTTTGTCTTACTTCTTCTTACAGTGAACACTCTCTAATCCAGGCAACATTCAGGTAAACCTCTGTTGTACTCTCTCCAAACCCTGCACATTCCTCCCATGAAGTGGCAACCTGAACTGCACACTATATTCCAGGTGTGGCCAAACTAAAGTTTTATACAGCTGCAACATTACTTGCAAACTTTTATACTCAATGATTTGACCAATGAAGGCAAGCATGCCATATGCCTTCTTTACCATCTTATAGAACATAGAACATAGAAAAATACAGCGCAGTACAGGCCCTTCGGCCCTCGATGTTGCGCCGACCGAAGCCTACCTAACCTACACTAGCCCAATAACCTCCATATGCTTGTCCAATGCCCGCTTAAATGCCCATAAAGAGGGAGAATCCACCACTGATACTGGCAGGGCATTCCATGAACTCTCAACCCGCTGAGTAAAAAAATCTACCCCTAACATCTGTCCTATACCTACCACCCCTTAATTTAAAGCTGTGTCCCCTAGTAACAGCTGACTCCATACGCGGAAAAAGGTTCTCACTGTCAACCCTATCTAAACCCCTAATCATCTTGTACACCTCTATCAAATCTCCCCTAAACCTTTTTTCTCCAATGAGAATAGTCCCAAGTGCCTCAGCCTTTCTTCATACGATCTTCCTACCATGCCAGTTGCCCCTTTCAGGGAGCTATGGACTTGCACCCCAAGATCCCTCTGTATCTCAATGCTCCTAAGGGTCCTGCCATTTACAGTATACCTTCCTCTTGCATTTGACCTCCCAAAATGCATCACCTCACATCTGTCCAGACTAATCTCCATCGGTTATTTCTCTGCCCAAATTTCCAATTGATCTGCACCCTACTGTATCCTTTGATATCCTTCATCGGTTTCGAGAACTCTACTAATTTTTGTGTCATCTGAAAACTTACTAATCAGATGAGTAATATTTTCATCCAAATCATGTATATATTGCAGAATAGCCCTGGTCACAGACCTCCAGTCAGAAAAACACCCTTCTATAACACTACCCTTCTATGACCAAGCCAATTTGCCAACTCACTGTGGATCCCATGTGTTTAATCTTCTGGACCAGCCTAGCATGAAAGACCTTGTCAAATACTTTCGCAGGTCCACGTAGACAATATTCACTGCCCTACCCTCAGCAATGACCTTACCCACCTCTTCAAAACGTTCAATTAAATTTGTGAGACTAGACCTCCCTTGCACAAAGCTGACTACCCCTATTAAGTTTGTTTTTCTCCAAACGCAAGAAAATCTTGTCCCTAAGAATATTTTCAAAGATTTCCCTGTGGGTTCAACAGTCTATAATTTCCTGGATTATCCCTGTTGCCCTTTTGAACAACAGCATTAGCTATTCTCCAGGCATCTCACCTGTGCCTGAAGAATATATAAAGATCTCCATCAAGGCCCCAGCAATCTTCTCCTTTGCCTCCCTCCATATCTTGGGATAGATCCCATCAGGCCCTGGGGACTTAAGTTAATGTTTTCAAGACACATAACACCTAAAGACAATGTGAATGAGGATACTGAAGTCCCTTAGACTTTTCCCATTTGGAAAGTAATCTATGCTATCTACCAAAGGGCATAACTTCACACTTTCCCATATTGTATTCCATCTGTCACTTCTTTGCCCACTCTCCTGGCCTATCCAAGTCTTTCTGCAGCCTCCCCACCACTATCTTTCCCTTCGACTGATCTTCGTGTTATCCATGAACTTGGCAACAACGCCCTCAGTTCCTTCATCCAGATCATTAATGGATAGTGCTAACTAAGAAATATCAAATACACCCTTAAAATTCAAAGATGTCAATCTCTGAACATTGTTGATCTTCTACCCTTTACGAAGTGAACCACTGAGCCTTGCCTCACTCAGTATACAATGTTAAACATGCCTTTTGGGGCCTTAAATCACACTGATGTGGAATTATTTGTTTGGCCAAGATAGCATTAGCGTGGTTATTGATGATTTTTTTTTTAAAAAACCTTTTAAGAAAAATATTTGAGCCAAGAGACAATTTACACTGTGGATAATGGATTCAGTGGACAGGATAGTAAATATATTTCCTGATAATATCAGCTTATGTCTCAACATTGGCTAGAGGTTTCCACTGGGTTCTATTGGTACGTTGAATTTTACGTGCAAACTATGCTCAATGCAAATTGACTTTCCACAATTGTTTGCATGATTTTAAAAAATTACAATTCAAGTGCCCTTCAGTTGCAAATCTGTACATCCTGTAGACTGAATGAATCACCGTGTTTTGAGTTTCTGCCATTTAAGGTGATGGAGGCAACTCTTAGAATTAAGTTGATTCTTTAGACCAAAGATCAGCATTGTCCCATATGTTAAAGATTCCGTATGTAAGCTTCTTTAATTTTACTAACTACACAATACCAAATACTCTAAAGTAACTTGCAGTTATTTAAAATCAGAGATGGTGGATTAGATGGTGCTTAGAACATAATAAATAAGAGTAGGCCATTCAACCCTTTGAGCCGACTCACTAGTCAATAAGATTGTGGCTGATTTGATTGGCCTTAATCCCATCTGCCAGCACACCCCTGCCCCATTTGATTCACTTATTGATCAAAAATCTACCCCAACCTTGAATATAATCAAGAATTCACTGCTCTCTTCAGTAAAGAGCACCTAAACATTAATAGTGCGTAGTGAAGAAATTCCTCCTCATCTGTGTCTTAAGTAACACTGTGGCTCTCCCTGAGGGGCACGGTGGCTCAGTGATTAGCACTGCTGCCTCACAGTGCCTGAGACCCATGTTTGATTCCACCCTCAGGTGACTGTCTGTGTGGAGTCTGCACCTTCTCCCTGTGTCTGCGTGCGTTTCCTCCAGGTGCTCCAGTTTTCTCCCACAGTCCAAAGATGTGCAGGTTAGGTGAATTGACTATGCCAAATTGCCCTGTGGTGTTCAGGGATGTGAGGCTAGGTGGATTAGCCATGGGAAATACAAGGCTATAGGGTAGGGAGGGGTGAATCTGGGTGGGATGCTCTTCAGAGAGTTGGTGTGGATTTGATAGGTCAAATAGCCTGCACCTGCACTCTTGGGATTCTAGCTCTGGTCCAGTCACGAGAGGAAGTGGTTCTCAGCTATTATTTTGTCAAGCCCCCTTTAAAACTTACATTTTCATAAGATCATCTCTCATTCTTTTAAACACTAATGAGTCTAGGTCCAACCTACTCAAACCGTTCCTCATAAGGCAAGCCCTTTAATGCAGGAATTGGATAGACAATTCCTAACAAATATCTATTTTTCTTTAAATAAGGAGACAAACAGTGCATCAGCTGTGGTCTCACCCATGCCCTGTGCATTTGCAGTTAGCCCTTATTTAAATAGTTCACAAAATTGGGCATCACTGGCTAGGCTATCAGTTAATGTTCATTCCTAATTAGCCAGAGGGCAGCTAAGAGTCAATCATCTTTCTATGAGTCAGGGTCTCATGTAGATGAGGCAGGGTAAGGATAACAGATTTCCTTCCCCAAAGGATGTTCATGAACTGGATGGGTTTTTCCAACAATTGGCAGTAGCACACAGTTGCTATTAGACTCGTTTTAATTGGAGATTGTTTAAAAGTGAATTCACACTTGACCACCTGCTGATCAAACCCATGCTTCCAGAACATTAGCCTGGTGCTCTGGATTAGTAGTCCAGTGGCATGACCACTCCTCCACAAACTTCCCCCACTTTGACCTTCACCTTGAGGAACAAGAGACCTTGCAACATATACACAACGTTGCTGCATTTTGTCTGGTTCACCAATTGGAACCTCTACCTTGACACCTTTATTCCTCAACTGCAAGATATCACTGCTGGATATTGGGTATAGAGAAAATATCAGGACCCATCTTTGGCTGGACTCTCCATTACCATCAATGTTGGATTGAATCTGCATCATTACCATATCCATTGTCCTCTTGCTGGTGGGACATTACAGTTCACTCTGGTTTGAGTTGCTGTGGAAATGTGCATTATTTTATCTGCACGTTGCAAACAGGAGCTATGACTACAATGGTAGAGGAATTAACACAATTCCCATTACGTGGTTAACCAGGAATCTTGCCCCCTTTTAATCTCTGCTTTTGGCACGTGTCAGAATGTTTTGCACTCAACTTGGTTGACTGCATTATGAACATACCTTCCTTGGCCACTGACTGCTGGGATGGAACACACAATCTGGAGCTTCATGCTCAGAGGGTGGGATACACACTCCAACACAAGACCTGCAGTTTTCCCTAAAGGATATCAAAAGGTGTTGTGTTGTTTGGCAAAATACTGCATTCATAATTTCAAAATGTGTTTTTAATAGAAGTCTGTGATAGAGGCAATATAGCAGCCGGTATAAATTCAGTAACTCGTACATAACGACCAGATATTCTAAATTAATCCAGTCCCATTTGCTAACACTTGGCCCATATCCTTCTAAACCCTTCCTATTCATGTACCCATCCAGCCATCTTTTAAATGTTGTAAGTATACCAGCTTCCATCCACATCTTGTTCCATATATGCACCACCCTGTGGGTGGTATAGTGGTTAGCACTGCTGGCTCACAGCATCAGAGACACTGGTTCAATTCCTGCCTCAGGCAACTGACTGTGTGGAGTTTGCACATTCTCCCAGTGTCTGGGTGGGTTTCCTCCCACAGTCCAAAAATATGCAAGTTAGGTGAATTGGCCATGCTAAATTGCCCGTAGTGTTAGGTGAAGGGGAATGGGTCTGGGTGGGTCGTGCTTCAACGGGTCAGTGTGGACTTGTTGGACCGAACAGCCTGCTTCCACACTGTAAGTAATCTAATCTTTAAAAAAAAGTTACACCTCAGGTCATTTTAAAATCTTTCCTCTTTCCCCTTAAACCTATGCTCCCTAGTTTTGGATTCCCTTACCCTGCGCCATTCACCCTATCCATGCCCTTCATAAATACATAATCCCTACAATGACAGCCCCTCAAAACTCCAGGGAAAATAGCTCCAGCCTATTCAACCTCCCCCTATAGCTCAAACCCTCCAACCCTGGCAACATCCCTGTAAATCTTTTTTGAACCCTCTCAAGTTTTACAACATCCTTCCTATAGTAGGGAGACTAGAATTGAAAAGTGGTCTCACTAAATTCCTGTACAGCAGCAAGATGACATCCCAACTCCTATAATCAATGCATTGACCAATAAAGGCAAACATGTCAAACGCCAACTTCACTGCCCTATCTACCTGCAACTCCATGTTCAAGGAACTATAAACCTGTACCCCGAGGTCTTTTTGTTTGGTAATATTCCCCAGGCCCTACCGTTAATTGTATGAGTCCGGCCCTATTTGCCTTTCAAAAATGCAGCACCTAACAATTATCTAAATTAAACTCCATCTGCTACTCTTTGACCCATTGGCCCACCTGATCAAGGTCCCACTCTACTTAAATAATCATTTTTGCTGTCCACTACATGACCAATTTTAGTGTCATCTGCAAATTTATTAACCATACCTCATATTCACATTCAAATCATTTATGTAAATGATAAAAAGCAGCAGACCCACCACCCGATCTTTGTGGCACACAACTGATCACAGGCCTCCAATGTGAAAGGCAACCCTCTAAGCACCACCCTCTCTGTCTTCTACTGTCAAGGCAATTTATATGCTCTACGTTCTAATTTTGCATCCAATTGGCTAGGTCCCCCGGATCCTATGTGATTTAACCTTACCTTTCAGTCTACTATGTCGAACCTTGTCAAACACTTTGCCAAAATACATATAGACAACATCTACCACTCTGCTTTCATTAGTCTTCTTTGTCACCTTTTCAAAATACTCAAATTATTGAGACAATTCCCCACACACAAAGCCATACTGACTGTCCCTAATCATTCCTTGCCTTTTCAAATGCATACAATTCCTGTCCTCTGAATCCCCTCCAACTTACCCACCACTGACGAAAGGCTGACTGGTCTATCTTTCCCTGACTTGCCCTTACAGCTTTTAAGTGTTGAGATGCATTGAAACATTGCAGCAGAACAAGCAGAGAAATATTAGCATGGGAGCAAGGTAGCTTATTAAAATAGCAAGCGGCTGGAAGGTCAGGGTTATTCTTATAGACAGAGTGGAGGTGTTCCACAAACTAGTCACCCAGTTTCCATTTGGTCTTACCATTCCATTATGAGATCTGCATGAATATTTGGAAGACTGATCCATAGAATTCACTTTCTACTTGCATTAGAAATTTTTGATGTGTGCAGGTATTGCATTATTAATTACTGCCGAAATGCAAAACTAATTCTCTTAATTAAAAGAGAAACTGGATAAATTGGCTCATTTTAGAGCATAAGTTCACCTGGATCTGGGAGAAAGGCATCCAAAAGGTAAGGAAACCTTTTCAAATGAATCTTGTGCAACCAAGAAGGTGGGGGCGCAGGGTATTAATAAAAAAAAATTGGTGAATACCCACCCCTCTTTGCCTGAGAGGAGACACAGAGTTTGGAACCTTAACAAATCAGGGAGCATCACTGGAATCTGATCATAATACACCTGCAGAGGTTTTGTACCAGGCTGCAAGAGTACTATTTAAATGGAGAAAAGCTGCAACGCAGAGGAACTTGTGCACGAAACACAAAGTTAGTACATAGGGGCAGCAGGTAATCAGGAAGGTTGATGGAATGTTGACCCTTATTTCAATGGGGTATAAGAGTAGGGAAGTCTTACTGCAACTGTACACTGTGTTGATGAGACCACAGCTGGAGTACTGAGAGCACGTTTGGTCCCCTTTTTTAAAGAAAGGTACCATTTCATTACAGGCAGTTCAGAAACTCAAAAAAAAAGGTTCACTAGGATGATCTTCAGTGTGGAAGGATTGCCTTATGAGCAAAGGTTAATCGGATTGGGACTCTACTCATTGGAATTCAGAAGAACGAGGTGATCTCATTCAAACAGAAAGGATTCTGAAGGGACTTCACAGAGTAAATGCCGAGAGGATGTTTCCCCTCACAAGAGAGCCTAGGACCAGAGGGCGGAGTCTCAGAATAAAGGGGCACTGATTTAAGACTGAGATGAGGAGGAATTTCTTCTCTCAGAGGATTGTCTCTCTTATGGAACCCCTTACCACAGAGCTGTGTGGGAAGAGCCTTGTGTAGTTGAGCCTGAGATAGACAGATTCTTGAAAATGGATGTAGGACTGCCTGATCAGCCATGACCCTTTTGGACGGTGGAACAGGCTGGAGGGGCTGAATTGCCTAATCCTGTTCCTATTTCTTACCATTAGCTAAACTCTATCTTTTCTAAACTTCTATATGTGGTCACTTCTCAGCAGGGCCTAATTGACAGCAACCATACCTGTGGCCAATATTCTACCTTTGTAGTGTAAGAATGTGAACTATAACCCTTGCAATGTCACAGCTGCCAAGTTACCGGAACACGGCACAAACTTTTCTGGTTATTCATTTTCAGGATCTGGCCTTCACTGGCAAGATCCTTGAAGAGTTGGTGGTGTGTGTGGACTTTGTGAACTGCTGCAATTTGCTCTCTCAGGTCTGTTTGGAGTGTTTCAGGATTTACTAATTTTAAATGAATCAACAACTAATACCAGGTTGGCACATTCCATGTGCTTGCTACCTTAGTCTTTTTAAGGATTTTAGTTATGTATCCCACAAATCAGAACACAAATTTTTACATTTGGTGCAAACTTATAATATCAGGAAACACATTACATCTTTTCCTTTTTATTTAACTGACATTATTCAAATATAGCAAGACAAAGTTTACAGAACAAGTGGCCATAACATTAATCCAGAATTTTAAAAAAAAATCAAAATTTACAAATTTTGTTTCATTCCACAAACATACACATCTAAATTGACCATTGTAACATATATGCACATGGAAAAAAAAAACTGACAGCTTTAATCTCAGTTCCAGAACTCATCAGAACCTGCTGTGAAAATATATCTTTTAGAATACCAGTTTGAATTTTTAAATTGGAAATTCAAAATATTGTTTTCCACCTCAGTGCTTTTATAAAAAAGATACAATAACACAGGATTTGCATCACAGATTTAATTGAAAACAGAATGACATCTCATTGATTTGGATAAATGGATTTTCAAATAGTCCAAATTTGAGCTGAATTCTGTTTTTCTTCCTCTCTCTTCCCAATCCTAACTCCATCAAAATAGCAGAGTTTGAATTTAAATTTCTAACTCAACACACTTTGAGACAGACAACATTATATCTTCAAGTTGCAGACAATGCACAAGAAAAATGAGTCACTACTGACATTTTTAAAAGGACTCAATAGATTAAAATGAAACCAAAACACTTGTGCCTTTTGGCACGGGCAGACTGTATATTCAAAGCATCGTTCCCTTGGTTATTTTAAGCACCCCACCCACGCACCAACAATGTGGGAATGCAAGCTTCACAGCTCATCTGCTCATGTTTTCTGTTATGAAACCCTGGAATTCCCACACAGAAATCCTTTTAAGACATTCCTCTCAACCTACTTCTGTTAATCAAGCCTTTGGCCATCTCTCATCTGATCTCCTGACAAGGTCCAGTGTCAATTCAGTTTGGTAATGCTTTTACTTTTTAAAAATAAAATTCATTTGTAGGATGTGGGCGACACCACCTGGCCAACATTTATTGAAGCGAACCTCCTCAGGATGTCTAAGGTAAGGTGCTTATATAAATGCAAGTTGTTAGGACACACTGACACATGTAATCTGCTTTCCCCTTAGAAGGTGCAATCCTTAGACTCAACAAAAGCTCATTTCTTGACAGCTCCAACTCAGCCCAGCAAAGACCTGCTTAAAATTAGCTGCCATTATATGCTTTGCCATTCTAGAGCTGAGATGAACAACTTATTGCCCCATCCCTAACTTGCCTCGAGGCACAGTGAAGGGGTGCTTTATGGAACTGCTCCCATTGCACTGTCAGGTAGAGGGTTTGCAGAGGTCCAGCCCAGTAATGGCAAAAGGACAGCAATGTAGTTTCAAATCTGGATAACAGACTTCTGACAGCCAGGTCATCAATCTGAAGCATTAACTCCATTGCTCTTCCCAGGAATGTTGCCTGACCTGAGTAGTTTAAGCATTTCTGCTCTTCATTCAGAATTCCAGCATCTACCGTATTTTGCTTGTTGGGACCGGACAATTTAATCCCACTCCAGCCAAGATGCACCCAGATCTTAGACAAAGCAGGAGTTCTTTCTAACACTTACTGGCAGCTTAGGATTTTTTTTTAAGAAAAACACGCAGGACGTGGAAAGAATTAAGATGTTCCAGTTTTGTTAACCCTATAGGATTAAGGAAACGAATGAGATCAGAAATACAAGCTCAGCACAATAAAAGGTACATGGAGGGAGCAGAGGCTACTGGACACTGAATGCAGTTTGAAGGCAAAAAGCAGACATTTTAAGGAGATCCACCCACCATTAAGAAAACAGAGATGAATGTTTAAAACAGATGATGAGAGGGGGATAATTTTTCAGCCTGCAAGCTTATGCCTACCCTGGAGACAGCAACAAAACCTTGCTTGAAATAGTAGGCATAAACTTTCTTCTGCTTGGTTTAAGTTGCATAATTCAAACTATCTCGGAAAAACCTTTAAAGCACTAAATTCCTACTTCTGTTGTGCTGGTTGCATTATCTAATTCAAATTATAACAAATTTAACACATTGAGCAACTTGGAATTGTGGATGCAGGTTTGCTCGTTGAGCTGGAAAGTTTAAATTCAGACGTCCCATCACCATACTAGGTAACATCTTCAGTAAGCCTCCGGACAAAAGCTCGTCCAGAGTCTCACTGAAGATGTTATCTAGAAGGCTTATGAAAAGTCCGAAAATGAACCTTCCAGTCCAGTGAGCAAACCTACATCCAGAACCTCAACCTGAGCTACAAATCTTCTCAAAACTCGTTAATTTGGAATGATCAACAGCAAGCCACCTTCAGGTCTCAAACCCATGTTCAGCATAAAGCTACCTCTTGTCTGTGTTAGTGACCCTCAATATAGAGAGTGCGGAGGGGATTTAGCAGAAATGGTTCCAGGGATGAGTGGATTTAGCAACAAGGTTAGGTTGGAGATTGTTCCCCTTCAAACAAAGGTGATTGAGGGGCGTCTACTTCGTTTGGACAAGGTAAACAAAGAAAAGTTCCAACATAGATAGCTGGACTGAGGTCAAAGAGTTAGCATTTTGGGGGCGCAATACTTATAGAAATTCCAGAAAGAATTTATTTGTGCAAAGGTTTAGGGGAGGAAAATAATTTGCAGGGCTACATGGATGAAACAGAGAAAATGGGACAGAGGACCAAACATCTGTTACATATTGCCTCCATGGCTCTATTAACTAAATGGCAAAAACCCAGTAATCCAGCACCTTGCTGTTACCCACATATCAAGCCAGGTGACAAATTGAAAAAGGAAAATGCCATTTCTATGATGAGTCTGGGAGGAAAGTCTGCTTCCAACTCCATTCACCCAAAACCACACTGCACTGACTCAGAAACTAAAAGCTTTGAAAAGTGTGAAATCAGATTTGCATTCATTTAATCCAGCTCAATAAACCAGAGAGATTTATCAGAGTCCAGTACATCTTTGAAAAAAAAGATATTGCTTCTTGTTCTTTTGATATATTGCAGAGATCATCTCGTGTAGATCTGACTTAATGAGGAACTACTCACTTAAAAATGCATCAAATTCAATTTTCTCACATCACCGATCGATTCTGGAATCAAATATGAGACGGAGTTTCAAAAAATTGAATAATTGAAATGCTCAGTGCATCTTTAGTCATACTTTGAAAACGGATTTCCAAAACTTAAGGGAACGATATTAAATAAATAGAATGAGTTATGATTTGAATCCTTCACGCCATCATCTTATACAACTATGGTTAGCAGTAGGGAGGCCTCTCTGTGGCATTGTTATGACCTTTACTGGCCACCACAGTTGGACTTGGGAATATGACTTTCAAGTCCAGCTAAACAGCTTTGTGTACACAATGTCTTCAGTATGGAGTTTCAAGGTTCTTTATTTCAGGTTGTTAGACTAATAGTTATACTTTCTCTTCTTCTGACATCCTTCAAATGAAGTTGGAAGGCAGCAATAAATTAAAATGATCTAGTTGTGGTATGTTAAGGTGACCAAAGGATCCAACAGGGAAGTCAGAGAGAAATGATTTCATTTGGGGGGCAGGGTGGCAGTCGATGAGAGTTTAAAATGTGAGGTGGTGAGGGGAGGAGAGTCCAAAGGGGACAAGAACTTGAAATAAGAGTCAGGTCGCTCAGCAGTGATGTCAAGAAGCACTTCTCCATGCAAGGGGCTGTGGAAACCAGAAACTTTCCCCTAAAAAGCTGATTTGGTTAGGCATCAGTTGAAATGCTCAAAATTGAGATTGAATACTATTATCAAACAAAAATCTGCCAGAGTCATGAAACCAAAGTGGGCAGATACAGGTGAACCATGATACATCTGAACACTGGAGAGGCTCGAAGGAATTGAAATCTGCAAGCCTCAACATGCCTTTCAATACCAACCTGCATTTGTATAGCACCTTGAGAAGCCAAAGATGCCTTTGGTTTATGGAGAGTATGTTGTGGCTGATCCCAGTTGTTATAATGATGAGAGACTCTCATTTCATAATGCACAGATTAGTGGAATATTACAAGCAATGCATAGATTTGGATTAGATTGCTAGAGAAAAAAGGCCAGCTAACCAACCATTAAACACTGCTCTTTGATTATATTTGTAGATACCATTGCTTAGTAATAAGCATTTATCGAACATTTTGTAAATAGCGCTATTACAGCACATAATTAATTGGATAATGCCCTAAGTTCTTCACAGTGGGAACTATTACACTATAAAACAATCATGGACACATTCTACAGTGAATCCCAATTAACCAGGATAGTATTCTTTTGGAGCATATTTGTAATTATTTTCCATTTAATTGCTCATGTAAGCTTCTGCAGTTTGATGTTGCTCATTATACAATGTGGATTAATTCCATTATTAATGGGCAGCCAGATTATTGGGCCATGGAGGCCAAAGTATAGTATTATCACGATGTACATGGTGCACTCTGCAACAGTGGTCACTGGATAGGAAACAAGAGATTCAAACTAGAACGCAAGCAATGTAGCCCTGCCATTAACTAAATGGGCTTGTATCACTCAGCTGAGATCAGCAAATGTAGTGGATTGGGTTTGAAGTTCAGGGCCTTTCTGATCTATGGCTCACATCAGGTGAAGAGGTGATACAGAGCCACTGAGTCACTTTGGACAGCAGAAGCCACAATCAGGAGCAGTAGCTTTTCTAACCAAAGGGTGTCATTCGATAGAGGAAAGCAGCCTTTCCATTGGTTCTACAGTTGTGACTTTGAAGCAGAGAGCTGCGTAACAGCAGCAAACATGCACACAAGCAACACTGGCAGCAACTTAGACACACCTATCTCAATTATACTTTGCGAATGTTATGAAAACTTGGAATCCTGCAGCTTTCCCTGAGACAATTAAGTCCTAATTAATAAAGATTTGGTCAGATTGAAACATTAATTGCGCTTGACAAACATCCATGTGATCAAGTAAATCACATTTACCTAAAAAATACTAATGTTTAATTTGGAGACATTTAAAAAAAATGTAAAACAGATGTTATCTGCGTGGTTCTACAATCAAACTGTGCGCCTGGAAAAGCTCTATTCCACTAGCTAGATTAATGGCCAATTTAAGTAAATGATTGTGGTTAAAAAAAAATGAAATCAGATGCTGAAAATCTGATAACCGCCACATTTGGACAAAGCACTTAGCAATGGAGAAAGATAGGCATTTCTGAATAGCTAGTTGGTGATGCAGAAACGCTAGTGCACGGGGGCGAGCAGCTCTCTGGCAGAGGAACGGCGACTTTCAGGTTAAATTCACACCCAGTCACCTCTCTCCAATGACAGAGCAACTCTATTCCCCTGGGCCTGTCCAGTTCTACATTTTAATAGGGGATTCCAACCAAACATTAACCTTAATCCTCAATCATTATCATCATCATCTGCGAATATTCACCACTCTGCATTTATAAGATAATTTTTGGGCCATTACAGATTCGAAGAACCAATGACTGGCAATGACGTACTTATTCAATAGAATACTGCATTCAATTCTGGTCTCCCTGCTAACAGTAAGGACATTGCTAAACTTGGAAGGGCTCAGAAAAGATTTTCAAGGATGTTGCTAGGATTGGGAGATTTGAGTTATAGGAAGAGGCTGAGGGGTGACCTTATAGAGGTATATAAAATCATGAGGGGCACGGGTAGAGTGAATAGGCAAGGTTGGTTTTTTTTACCCCAGGGTAGGGGAGTCCAAAACTAGAGGTCATAAGTTTAAGGTGAGAGGGGAAAGATTTAAAAAGGGACTTTAGGGGCAACTTTTCTCACGCAGAGGGTGGTGCGTGTATGGAATGAGCTGCCAGAGGTGGTGGTAGAGGCTGGTACAATTAAAGCAAACTGGATGGGTATGGGAATGGGAAGCATTGAGGGGGATATGGGCTAAGGGGGACTAGGTCAGATTGGGATGTCTGATTAGCGCAGATGGGTTGGACTGAAGGATCTCTCTCCATGTTGTACATCTCTATGACTCTAAAACTATTGAATGGGTTACTATTGACAACTAGCGATCAATACTGATGGCTCAGAGCAGGTGTAGCCAGCAATGCTACTTTATGAAGTGCGACACTTCTGCTTGGTAACACCATTAGCAAGGGTGACAACATGTGGCCATCTTTCAAGATGCATATAATAGTCAGCAATGGATAATGCCAGTCCTCCGATGCTGGGAAAAATAATGCTAGTTGTAACTCAGTTAGTAGCACTCCCATCTTTAAGTTGGATGTTGGTGGTTTCCAGACTCACTCTCGATGTGAACACAAACTTTAGACTGACATATTGCTGAGGAAGTGCTGTACTGTCACAGCTGTCATTCAGGTGAGACATTAAACAGTCCCCCCTGACTCCACATGCACTGTTCAATGTAAAAGTTTGCATGGCGTATTTTGAAGAGGAATAGGGGAGGTATCCTAGTCAATATTCATTCCACATCTAACATGGTTAATTAGAGACAATCTGGACACTATTTCATTGTTACTTGCTGTGCATCAATTGTTGTCATGTTCCTTACATTGTAACAGCGACTACACTTAGAAGTACTTCATTGGCTGCAAAACTTTGGGAGATCCTGAGACTGTTAAAGGCGCTACATAAATGCAAGTTCCATCTTTCCAAACGTTGGTTACTTGGGGGAAGACTTGTCCATCTTCACTGATGACGGTCAAAAGTTGGAGAACCAAATTAAGCCAGTGTTAGTATGGGTCGCCTCTGGAAATGGCTGTTTTTATGCAATGCTGTTAGAGACTACTGCAGACAGACCCAGAAACCAACGAGTAGAGAGACTGAAGGAGACACTTTGTGCTCAATTGGCTTCCCTCTCCTTCACAGATTTCTAACTCTATTCCATTCCATGGCCTAGATTTATCAGTCCTTTCTATTGAGCAAAGCCAGGTTTTCTTTCGGTGATGAAAGAGGTCAGGGATGGAGAGTTGATGCTGAAGCTCTGAAATACAGCGATTTTATTGATAATTTTGAAGCCAGTAATCGGAGGACTCCTTTGTTTCTGTTTTAAATATAAAGCTGAAAGTCTCCCAGAGAGATGATGATTTTGGGATGAAGGTAATTCTAGAAAAATAGTTTTTTTTTAAAAAATAAACTAAAAACATTGTTCATCCTGGAGGCAGATTTTACCTATACTCCTGGAAGTTAAAGGGGAAAGCTGCCATAACAATCCACAGCATAAGAACTTCGAGTTCTTGTTTGAGCGATAAAAGTCTGGTTGCACATGTCTATTGGAGGGCGGGGGGGGTGGTGGTGGTGGTGGTGAGTTTGATGGTATGAATGCGTGCGTATGTGAGAGTGCTTCTCTGCAATGTGTGGGGGAGAGAAAAATGAGTGTGTCTGAGAGAGAGAGAAGAGTGAGTGAGTGGGTAACATGTTTGAAGAGTAAGGGTGTGCATGTGAAGAGTGCCTGTGTGAGAGTGTCAGAGAAACAGAGAAAACATGTGAAAGAACACATGTGTATCAGAGACACAGAGAGAGGCAGGCAGAGAGAGAGACACACACACAAAGAGAGGGGGGCAGGCAGAGAGACCGAGAGAGAAGCAGGCAGGCAGAGAAACAGAGACAGGGACGGGCAGGCAGAGAGAGAGCAAGGGGCATAAGGCAGGGAGAGAGAGACAGAGAGACAGGCAGACAGAGAGAAAACAAATGTGGTTGTGTGTGTGTGTGAGAGAGAGTGAGTGAGAATGAGAGAGAGAGGGGGGGAGAGAGAGAGAGAGAGAGAGAAAATGTGTTTGACAAAGAGAATGCATGTTCTGTGCTCTGTAAATAGATTTTCCTTTCAGAGTCTTGAGTGCTTATGAAGGTGAGCTCAGCACATCATCCTGGTGATGGGAACTCTCTCAGAAGTTCTGCTGCCGTCGCTTCTTGGCATCAATGGCATCCAGGATTGGTTGTCTCTTGGCCTGGTAGCGCTGGCGAATCTCTTCAATCTCCTGTTCCATAGTGGGATCCAGTGAGCTGAGTCTTCTCTGTAGCTCTTCAACACTCCAGCTCTTCAACTGCAAATTCAATTTAAGAAAAAAGACATTTAGTTTTATTTTATCTCTAGTGCCACTAAATAGAAACACAAATTAATATAAATAAGGGGGATCTAATTGATGCGTAAGATTATTGAACTAATCGACTCTTGCTGAAAAGAGATGACATGTTGCCAAAGCTCTTACACTCATTAGGATCTGTGCAAGAACAAGTTTCAAAACAATCACAACAATTTATATGACAGGAGAAAAAGGTCTGATCGGTTGGTAAATCGATGCTGATTGGCGGAAGTGGTCCTATGGTGAAAACAAGGAACTACAGGCTGCCTGCGCAAAAGGGTATTTCAATGAAATGTGGTATTTTTGCATGTGTTCTAATGAATGCAAACAAAAGGTTTTAGGCAAATTATTTTCTTCGCTGTATGTTTGAGCTATTGCCCCTGTTGTGACATCCAGAACAAGGGCACATAATCTACACATGGGTATTGTCATGCAAAGTGTCTTTACACAATGAGCAGAAATATGGAACTTTCTCCCACACTGCTAAGGCTGGTAGTCAAATGAAAATTTCAAAGCCGAGACTGAGAGATTATTCAAGAAACTGAAATTGCTGGAGAAACTCTAGCAATATCTGCAATTAGAGAAACAGAGTTAACATTTTGGATCTCTTGAACCTTTGTCAGAACCGAAAGCAGCTGGGAAATGGCGGATGGGGGAGGAAACTGCAGGGGATGGGCACACTTGAAATGTGCTGCGTATTCTGCGGATTCTCGAGAATGTATATACCTATTGGGCAGGGAGGTAGTTGTCCAGAGAGCACGCCATGGTTTACTAAAGAGGTTGAAGCTCTTGTCAAGAGGAAGGCAGCGGCTTATGTGAGGATGAGGCGTGAAGGCTCAGTTAGGGGGCTGGAGAGTTACAAGTTAGCCAGAAAGGATTGAAAGAGAGGGCTCAGAAGAGCCAGGAAGGGACATGAGAAGTTGTTGGCAGATAGGAACAAGGAAAACCCTAAGGCCTTCTATTGGTATATCAGGAATAAAAGAATGACTAGTGAATACTTCAGTATTCACATTGGAAAATACGAAGATACAGGCTACTAGATTAGATGGGATTGTGGTTGACAAAGAGGAGGTTTTAGCAATTTTGGAAGATCTGAAAATAGATAAGACCCCTGTGCTGGATGGGATTTATCCTCAGATTCTCTGGGAAGCCAGGGAGGAGATTGCAGAGCCTTTGGCTTCAATCTTTATGTCATCATTGTCGACAGGAGTAGTGCCAGAAGACTGAAGGATAGCAAATGTTGTTCCCTTGTTTAAGGAGGGAAGTCGGGATGACCCTGAGAATTATAGGCCAGTCAGCCTTACTCCGGATGTGGGGAAGGTGTTGGAAAAGGTTATAAAAGATAGGATTTATAATCACCTGGAAAGGAATAATTTGATTAGGGATAGTCAACATGGTTTTGTGAAGGGTAAGTTGTGCCTCACTAACCTTATTGAGTTCTTTGAGAAGGTGACAAAACAGGTGGATGAAGGTAAAGCAGTTGATGTGGTGAACATGGACTTCAGTAAGGTGTTTGGCAAGGTTCCACACGGTAGGCTATTGCACAAAATATGGAGTTTTGGGATCTAAGGTGATTTAGCGGTTTGGATCAGAAATTGGCTAGCAGAAAGGCAACAGAGGGTGGCGGTTGATGGGAAATGTTCATCCTGGAGCTCAGTTACCAGTGGTGTGCCGCAAGGATCAGTTTGGGGCCACTGCTCTTTGCCATTTTTATAAATGATCTGGATGTGGGCATAGAAGGATGGGCTAGTAAATTTGCAGATGACATTAAAGTAGGCAGAGTTGTGGATAGTGCTGAAAGATGTTGTGGGTTACAGCAGGACAGATTAAGATGCAGAGCTGGGCTGAGAAGTGGCAAATGGAGTTTAATGCGGAAAAGTGAGAGGTAGTTCAGTTCGGAAGTAGTAACAGGAATGTAAAGTACTGGACTAATGGTAAAATTCATGGCAATGTAGATGAACAGAGAGATCTTGGTGTCCAAGTGCAAAAATCCCTGAACGCTGCCAACCAAGTTGATAGGATTGTTAAGAAGGTATATGGTGTGTTGACATTTATTGGTAGGGGGATTAAGTTGTGGAGCCACAAGGTCATGCTTCAGCTGTACAAGACACTGGTAAGGCCGCACCTGGAGTATTGTGTGCAGTCTGGTCACCGCATTATGGGAAGGATGTGGAAGCTTTGTAAAAGTTTCAGAGGAGACTTACTAGGATGTTGTCTGGTATGGAGGAAGGCCTTATGAGGAAGGGCTGAGGGAACTGAGGCTACTTTCATTGGAGAGAAGAAAGTTGAGAGGTGACTTAATCGAGACATAAAATAATGAGAGGGTCAGATAGGGTGAACAGAGAGAGGCTAACACGAGGGGATATAGCTTTAAATGAAGGGGTGATAGATTTAGGACAGGTATCAGGTAGTTTCTTCACTCAAGAGTGGTAGGGGTATAGAACTGCCTGCAACAGTAGTAGACTCGCCAACATTAGGAGCATTTAAATGGGCATTGGACATACATACGGATAATAGTGGAATGTTGTAGGTTAGATGGGCATCCGATTATTTTCGCAGGTCGGCGCAACATAAAGGGCAGAAGGGCTTGTCCTGCGATGTAATGTTCTACATTCTATGTTCTAATTTATGCTGACAATAGTGCCCATGTCTGCACGTGCACATGCAAGTGTCTGTGCGTGCCCGTGCCTCGGGGATGTAGTGCAGAGAATGAGACAAAGTGAAGGAGATGATGCCCAAAGTGAGAGAATGAAGGGGAATGAAATGAAAGGACTGCTGTAACTGGAAACCAGCTAAAGATTAATGAACTAACTGAATGACAGAACATGCTGGATTGGCTGAATGGTCTCCTATTGTTCCTATGTTACTCTCCATGGTCACTAATAAATCCAATAATAGAATCCAACAGAAATGCCTTTACTCAGGATGGTGCAAATGAAGAATGGAAAGATGTGAAGGCTAAGAATAGGCAAAGCCTAGCTGAAGCATAAACACCAGCAATGGCTAACAGAGCTGAATGGCCTGTTCTACAGCTGTAAATTCTACACAATACTTAAAAAAAAAACACTACTTCATCTGCTTGCATGGCTAATTTAGAAAGCTCATTGGCTCCCAGTCCATCAATATATCAGATTTAAACATCTGATCTTAAAGGTGGGGTGTGGGCAGGGGGCGACAGTGGACAAGAGTATGACCAAGGGCAAGACAACGAGCAAGGGAGAGCATGAGCAACTGAAAGTGAAGGCATACTCAAAAACATGCCATTTGCATGGCTGGTGCTTACTCCCCATTGTACTGAGGGACAGAGGACTTATCAGGTTTACTTTTAAGTGCAACTTGCTGTGATTCAGTGTGTGAAATGGAGAAGAACTGAGTGTACTGTCTTTCAATGAGATCATGAAGGACGAGAGCATTTGAAGCACGGTGCAGCAGCATGAATGAATTATGAATGAAGTTTTTTTTCCAATATGGTTAAATATTCCTCAGTGGTTCTATGGTGTCAACAGGCGCCAGTGATGAGTTGGCTACTTAGCCAGTTTAATGTCCTATTAGAGGATTGTGGAGCCAACAGCCTTCCTTTATATGGGCTTTGGGCTCCTGGGCAAAATGATGCCTTTTACAACTTATCAACTGCACTGAGGGATACCATCAGTGAGGGTTCTCAAAGGGTAACTGTTCTTATTTTTTCCGAGAACTACTTGCAAGACCAAAGTGTCACAAGAGAAACATTTTTTTAAAAACTATCACTTGATTCCAGAATAAATACTGACAGTACCTTAAAAAGTCACATTGAGAGAAGGAATTATAACCAAGAATTTTTCCCCTTTTAAAAGCACACAAAGCCTTTTATGATCACCTGATAATTAAAATGAGCCACTTGCATTCACAAACTAATAAAAATTAAGGAAGATATTCCCTTCTCCCCTCTTAATGCTGTGCTTTGGCTGAAATCTCAGACAGAAGGAAACAAAAGCAAACCAGACCCAGGTGGCAAATAAACAAAGACCATTTATCCCCCACAAAAGGGAACCCCATACGTAAAAATCTTCATTAAGTACAGGGGCTCTGCTTACACTCGAAAATCATTCAGGGTAAAAGGATGGTATTCAAGGGGTAAAGTTTGCACGGTTCAGAAAACCAACTCCTGGACTGCTTTAGGCAGTTCCTGAATTGGCAAAAGTTCAACACACACATACTGGACAGGAACTAACACTAACAATTACAGCTAGGAAACCATTTTAATAATTCAATTGCACCTCAAACATTTTGTACTTATAAAGCATTATCCTGGAGCTATTAGTAACAGAACAGTTGAAAATGTAAGCTTGCCCTCTAAAGTGTTGACCCTGCTGTATTTGCAGACTGGTACCTCATTACCAATTTGACAGGTTGTCTTCTCCAAGCACATCTCTGGCGCCCACTTCACCCCCTGTGCTGGAATGCTCATACAGAAAGCAGTGTTGTGCTATCCGCAGCAAGACTTGCACATTCATGTTAGGCTGATAACTGGCACGTACTATTTACAACACAAAACGAAGATAACCTTTAACATGAGACAATCTAACTACTTCTTTCTTGACATTTAATGACAATATCATCACTGAATTCCTCCAGTTTCAACATCCTGAGGAAGTTGAAATTGACCAGAAACTGAACTGGAGAAGCCATATAAACATTGTGGTTACAAGAGTTGGATACAGCCTGGGCAGTTTTGCAATGAGGAACACATTTATTTGGATTCTTCAATGACCGCTTAACATCTTCAAGTCAGGAGAATGATAGAATACTCTGCAGTTGCTCTGATAAATGACTTCATGAAGGAGAAATCATGCCTGACAAATTTATTAGAATTCTTTGAGGTGGTGACAAACAGGATAAATAAGAGAACCAATAGATGCAATGAATTTAGATTTCCATTACCATTCAGTATGGTACCACACATAAAGCTACTTAAGATAAGAGCTCAGGTTTGGAGGTGGTATGTTAGCATGGACAGAAGACTGGCTAGCTAACTGAAGAGAGAGCTAGGTTAAAGAGGGCATTTTAAGATAACTATCCATAACTAGTGGAGCAGTACAGGGATTAATGATGAGGCCACAAGTATTTAAAATACATATTAATGACTTGGATGACAGCACTGAATGCATTATCGCTATGTCTACAGATGACAAAAATGGGTGGAACAGTACATGGTGAGGATGACACAGTCTACACAGGCATATAGAGCAGGAGAATTGATGTTTCGGGCATGAGCCTTTCCTGAAGAAGGGCTCATGCCCCGAAACGTCGATTCTCCTGCTCCTTGGATGCTGCGTGACCTGCTGCGCTTTTCCAGCAACACATTTTCAGCTCTGATCTCCAGCATCTGCAGTCTTCACTTTCTCCTACACAGGGATATAGACAAGTTAAGTGGACAAAATCTTAGTAGATGGAATATAACTTGGAAATGGGAGGTTGTGTACTTTGGCAAGAAAAGTAGAAGAGCTGAATATAATTTAAATGAAGGAAAGATAGATAAAGCTGTAGCACAGAAAGACTTCAGGGTACCGATACATGAATCAGAAAAAGCTAGCATTCAGATACAGCGAGTAGTCAGGAAGGCAAATGGAGGTTAGCTTTTGTTTCAGAGAGAATGTTATATGAAAATAGGGTAGTATTGCTAGAATTACATTGACTACACCCGTGAACAGTTTGGAACCCTAAATGAAGGAAAGATTACTAACACTGGAGGTGGTCCAGAGAAAGATCACTAGGTCAATTGTGAATATGGAGGGAATTTTCTGAGTTGGCTGGGCTTGTGCTCATTGGGGTTGAAAAGAATGCGAAGCAAATTAATTGAGACATGTAAGATTCTTAACAGCCTTGACAGGATTGTTTCCCTTTGAGAGAGATTCTAGGACCAGAGGACGTAAACTCAGAGTAAGGGGTCACCCATTTCAGACAGCAATAAAGGAGAAACTTCTTCTCTGAAGTTAGTGATGATATGGAATTGTTTAGAACATGGAGCTCTCAAGTTTGGATCATTAAGAATACTTAAAAGAAAAACAAAGACATATTTTTAGCCAAGGAATTCGTACATGTGGAAAGGCAAGGGTAGAGTTCAGAAAGGCCAGATTAGCCATGAGTTTTGAATGGTGGACGTGGTGCCAGAAGGACAGAATGGCCTACTTTGACTTGTGGTACATCTTGTGGTCTTAGCAAGGGCAGCTTCAACAACTTGGGCTTGACACCATCCAGGATAAAGCAGTCTGCTCGATCGGCACCAAATCCACACCATAAACATTTACTGCCTCCACCACAAATGCTCAGTAGCAGCAGTGTGTAACATCTGCTAGATGCAGTACAGCAATTCAAACACTCCTCCAAAAGCTCCCACCAGCAGCTGCAAGTTCCCTCTAAGCCACACATAGACAAAGTCATAGAGATGTACAGTACAGAAACCGACCCTTCAGTCCAACTCATCAATGCCGACCAGATAGCCAAACCTAATCTAACCCCATTTGCCAGCACTTGGCTCAAACCCCCTCTAAATCCTCCTTATTCATATACCCATCCAGACGCCTTTTAAATGCTATAATTGCACCAGCCTCCACCACTCGCTCTGGCAGCTTGTTCCATATATGCACCACCCTCTGCCCCTTGGATCCCCTTTAAATCTTGCCCCTCTCACCCTAAACCTGGGCTCCCCCACCCCAGGGAAAAGACTTGTCTATTTATCCTATCCATGCCCCTCATGATTTTATAAATCTCAATAAGGTCACCCCAGAGGCTCCAACGCTCTAGGGAAACCAATCCAGCATATTCAGCCTCTCCCTATAGCTCAAATCCTCCAACCCTGGCAACAACCTTGTAAATCTTTTCTGAACCCTTTCAAGTTTAACAACATCCTTTTGATAGAAGGGAGACCAGATTTGCACGCAATGTTCCAAATGTGGCCTAGACAATGTTCGGTACATCTCCCTGATTTGGAGCTAGATTGCTATCCCTCCACTGTTACTTTGTCAAACCTGTAACCCTTCCGCCAACAGCATAGGGTGTGCCCACACACCATGTGGACAGCAGTGGTTCAAGACAGAGCCCCAAGGTTCAACTAGGGAAAGGGAATGGGCAATAGATAGCAGCCTCGTCAGCAATGCCTAAATCCCAAGAATAAAAAAAACCCAACCCTGACTAAAACAGCCTCGGCCTCTCGTACTTTTTAAAGTTTTATAGGAATTCTTGTTGGATCAGCGTTTCACACATGAGGCACAACAACCACACGTTCCAAAGTGAGCTCAATTCATCTACTCCTTCACTCAACCACCAACAGCTATGCAGGCCTGAAGCTCTGGAGTTCTTCTTCATAAACCTCTCATTGTCCCTTTCCTCATGAAAATGTACTTCCTTGACCAAGCTACTGGTCATCTGCCCTAATATCTCTTTAAATAGCTTGGTATCAAAGTTATTGTTGATAAATGACACTGTAAAGTATTTAGGAATTTTTACTCTATTAATAAAGGTACAGCAATACAATATGTAGCTCAGCCAATTAAAAAAAGGCTGTTTCTGTTCTCTTTAATGATCCCTGCCTCTCCTGCTGCAGGTTCCACTTGTACCAACTTGTAGGGGGTGGGTGCCAGCCACACAGGTTCAAATGAGGCCTCTAGCCAGGAGGACATATCTTTCTGTAACCTGGACCAAGACAGCTAAATGAACCCCTCCTACCGTGACATGAGACAGCTGTACTGTTCTTCCTCGGGGTACTTTCAAAGTGTAAACTCCTTTTTGGCCACCCCAGTACCATTAAACCCAACAGTCTGCTACTAAGCAGTCAATTCCCAGGAAGGTCAAACCTCTCCTGAATCAAATCAAATATCATCTCCTTCCGAAACAGCAATAACATGTTTATTTTAAACAATGTGTTATATATTAAATTAGATTTACAGAAGTGCTGGGGAAAGCCTGGTTTCTCCTGCCTGGGGGCTAATTTCTAATGAGATTCTTCCCAGTGCTATGGGACATGGCTGCATTCTAAAGGCTCCACTGGGACATTTTCGATTTGAAACAGTAATTTTTTGACAAAGCCACAGTGATGCGGTGTCAATCTTTGGTGTCTGCTTTGCTGTGAAACTCTTTGGAGACCCAGTCAATTACATGTTGAAGTTCATGACATGATGAATGACGACAAATGATGAGGGACGAGTGCAGGAATAAAATCCGCTTTCTTGCTCATCTTAAATCATTTTGCAGTTGGCAAGCTCTTAGCTCCTTGCAAATAAAACATGCTGTAGTGTTCTCCCCTCTTTCTTCCCCCCAGCTTGCGACTTGGCTGTGATATTCATGGTTCAAAAAAAACTTTAAAGGTTCATTCTTGCAACAGAGAGGAACAGCTTTAAAAAAAAAATGAGTGCTTGCATTCTCTGAGTGTAACTGCAGGCTGAATACTGGAGATGCCCAAAACACTGAATTAGCTCATATGGCGGCCTGCAAAATAATGATGTAGACTCTTTTTGAAACAGTGTTTTCAAGCAAAAAAGTTAAAATATTTCACTATACGTGCTTGTTGGACGTAGAAAGGTTTACTTTTCCATGTTAACATCTTTAATAATTTAATTGACTTCAAAGGGACATTACATAGACCTTTGAAACTTGCAGGAATACAGGGATAGACTGGGGGGGTGGGGGGTGGGAAATGGAACAGAATAGATTTTTCGACGAAGTAGAGATTTGATGGCCTGAATAGTGCCTCTGTGCAAAAATGACTCAACACATGCTGCTCTTTAGCAGCAAACAACATTGATGTCATGTATATCGATTTACATTCTTTCTCTGATAAGGTGTTAGCTCATCCTTTCAGTTTCCTTCCTCTTCTTTTTTGGACTGCCACAAGATCAAAGTTCCTACCTCTGGTTGAGAATCATGGTTTCAAGATGTGACCACTTGCTTCAAACCACCTTACCCAGGCTAGTCTGCAAGATTTCCTTTTAACAAAGCTTTCATGTACCTGTAATTGTTTGCACTGGGTTTACAAAGGGAGAATGTTACTTTCCAGAGACTCCTAAACAATCCAAGGGTGGTGACGACTCTAAGCTGCACAATAGATTCGTAAAGTTTAGATTAGACTAGATTACTTGCAGTGTGGAAACAGGCCCTTCTGCCCAACAGGTCCACACCGACCCTCTGAAGAGCAACCTACCCAGACACATTCCCCTACATTTACCCCTTCACCTAACACTGCGGGCAATTTAGCTTGGCTAATTCACCTAACCTGCACATTTTTGGACTGTGGAAGGAAACCGGAGCACCTGGAGGAAACCCACGCAGACACGGGGAGAATGTGCAAACACAGACAGTTGCCTGAGGCTGGAATTGAACCCGGGTCTCTGGCGCTGTGAGACAGCAGTGCTAATCACTGTACTACTGTGCCGCCACAATATTCTTTGCTTTTCTGCTGACTCTCACTGGAACCAGTTATTCTGGTAGTCCTTCCCTGAATCTCAACCAGAAACCACCCGCCACTGTCAGAACGTGATCTGGTGAGTACTAACTAGCTATTTAAGCATTTACACGTGCGTTAGTGGGCATGTAAAAGATGTCTATGTAGCAATTAACTAAAGAATCACTATCTGCTTTCACCCAAATTGACCCCCAGTGATCCTCAGCCTTGGTATGCTGATGTCTACTGCAGCTAAGATCAGGTAACTGGCCACAGATTAGGTACCAAACCTGGCTGAGTCAGACACTTGGGTACAGGCTGACACCACAGTACAGCCTTGAGATGCTGCATCATTAGTAGTGCCAGCTTTTTGATGGAATGTTAAACCAAGACTCCAAATCTCTCTCTTCAGACAGTTGTAACAGATTCTGAGCCATGGTTTTAAGCAGCATATCAGTGCACTTCACAGTATGTGGACAAGATTCATTCCTCAACCATCCTTCATTTCACTCTGTCCGTGGAATCCTACCACATGTCAATGGGCCTGTTGTACTTGCTTACATCACAATAATGACAAACTTCAAAAAAATAACAAGTTGTTTGTAAAACATACTGGAATATCCTGAAGACATAAAAGGTCCTACACAATCTCGCAGCCTAAGAGGCAGGTGTTTGACTATTCATCTGTGCTGGACCGTTGCCATCCAAGAGAATGATCTAATTAACTCAACTCTTTATCCAAAAGGTGCAATCAAGTACTTACAAATAATTTCCTGTTAACAATTACGATCAAGTCTGCTTCCACTGCCGTTTCAGGCATTGTGTTTCAAATCATCACAACTGTTTAAAAAATTCCCATCATTCCTCTGATTCTTTTGTCAATTCTCTTAATTCTCAAAGGTAAAGTCATCTAGTCCCACCCTCTCAGAGACAGATGAATAGTGATGGTGACCCACAGACTAAACCATGCCTCAAGCAAGGGGAGACGTTGAGAAGGACAGTCCTTCATGGTAACCTCTGTTGGTGTAGGAATTGAATTCATGCTGCTGGCATCACTGGCCAGCTGTCCAGCCAACTGAGCCCTCCAACCTCCCCCCAACACACTCTTGAATTTTGTACCCTCTAGTCATTAATACAGTTGACAGTGGAAAACAGTTTCTTCCTATTTGCAATACAAAAATCCCTTGGGATCCTACCAATGTCCTGTCATTCTGCCTAAAATGTGGTGCTCAGATTTGGATATTATGCACAAGCAAATTTTGTGTGATTGGTTTGGCTCAGTATCAGAATAAGTGACACATTGACCCAGAGTGTTCATTTCAGTACTTTTGCTTTTAAAGAAACAATGTTTAATCCAAACAGTTTTCTCATATTCTTCATAAAATCAGGAAACAGTTAACACTAAATCAAGTCTGACCTCAGTATCTGAATTGCGTATTTAAATCTCAGAAAACCTTTCCAAACCCCTTAACATTCTGAATATCAAATCAGTTATTATGGATGGTTCTTTGCAAGTAACCTATACATTATGAAAAGAAATTAACTCACGTGTCCGGGGATTTCTGCTATCATAGAAACTGGGTAAATATTGCACAACACAATATTCAGTAACTTCGAGCAAATACACCTGAAGGATTCTTAAAAGCACTTAATCAATTTGTAACAGCTTGTGGCACTGAGTTCCTTGTGAGTTGTCTTTAATTCCTTTGCAAGGATGTGGGTATCACTGACAAAGGCAGCATTTGTTGTTCCTAGGTGCCCTTGAACTAAATGATAAGAGTAAGATACATTAGTGTAGGTGTGGAGTCATGTGACGGCTAATCCCAGATTTTAATCCCTGAAGGACATTACTGAACCAGATGCGTTTTAATGCCAACCAATGATAGTTTCATGGACATCATTACTGAAATTAGCTTTGAAATCCAGACCTTACTAGTCATTTTTAAATTCCGTCAGTTGCTGTGCTGTCCTGTCCCCAAACCTTCAGCCTGGCTCTCTAGGTTGCTAGTTGAAAAGTGTGGTGCTGGAAAAGCACAGCAGGTCTGGCAGCTTCCGAGGAACTGTTGAAGGGCTTTTGCCCGAAATGCTGATTCTCCTGCTCCTCTGATGCTGCCTGACCTGTGTTTTTCCAGCGCCACCTTTTCTGACTGATCTCCAGCATTTGCAGTCCTCACTTTCTTCAGATTGCTAGTCCAGTGTATCGTGGAGAATAAAAGGCATTCATGCCAGCTGCTCCATGCCAACGCCTACACTCCACATAGGCATTCTACTTTATCCAATCCCATCAGCACATTCCTCTTTGTCATGTGCTTATTGGACTTTCTTTTAAATGTATATCTGCTAATTCACCTATATCACTCTTTGAAGAAACAAGTTCCACATTCTCACTAATTTTTAGATATAAAGTGACTGGACAGCAAATATGTCACTGGATTTAGGAGTGGTGACGTATAGCTCTGGCAAGAATCTCCTCCACATTTAGCCTGACAAACCCTTTGAAAAACCTTTATCAGGTCACCTCTCAGACTTCTCTTTTTCAAATTTTAAAAGCCTCAGCTTGTTCAGCTTTTGCTAACAATGTACCTGCAGTTAATTGTTGTGTAATTGTTGTGAACCTTTTTAGTAATGTCTCCAGTGGCTTGGTTTTGTTTTATAATTTAAGAACCAAGACTTATGCATAATACTCTTAGCACAGTTTAACCAAAGTTCAATACTGGTTTGTATTGTTAGCATTGATATACTGGAAGGATTTTTATCATTAAATTCTTTGTCAAGACAGAGCCATTCCCTCATTGTCCTTAGTCTCTTCCTACACATCAGTAATACACCACCTGTTATTTCCAATGGACATACTACACTGCCTGCCCTATTAAGACTCCTCGCAATTTAAAATGTAGTCAGTCATTCTCAGGGAACAATCCAGCTTTTCCCACTGCACTGCATTTTGGAGGCCATCAAGCCACTTTCATCATATAGTGATGACTGCAAAGTAAAGTGTATTATCCATTATCAATCAATTTGCCCAAATTATTTATGTCCACGTGTCCCACCAAACCTCTCTGGCTCTCTAACAATGTTCTTCAGAATGATCCCTAAATAAAACTTTCAGGAGAGTGAGACCTGCAGTATTTATTCGGCTCGATCTTCATTCGGAGAAGCTTTGCAAAGATCTGCCATTTATTGCAAGGGGATCAGATTTCCCAAATGGCAGAACACCTGACACATGATTCAGTTAATTTCTGCCCTGTCTCTATAAACAAGGAATAACCTTTACAGCCAAGATGTACTCCAAAAGGTCAAACTTAGCACACCAAGATAACTGACTTGAGCAACAGTATTTTCTGTGCATAATAAGGAAAGCTTGAATAACATTGACGTCAATCATCTTTCAAGTTAAAATATCATTCCTTTCTAACCAACTTATTTGCTTATTCATTGAAGGCAGTCTAATATGTTCAATGATTGTCAGTCAAGTCCACAGCTTTGGCATAACAGAGATTAACTTGTTTTTATTTGGGCCTCTTCCTTCCCCCATGGGGCTAATTTATGATGGACAACCGAAACGCTCGCCTTCCTTTGACTGTTAGCTAGGATCTCTATAGCCTTTTACAGCATGCAGACAGACAACCTGTCGGAGGTTAGTTAACAAAATCAAGGAGCAATCTGGACCTTGTTGGTCTCCACCACCTTTCCAGCACTTTTGAAAGTGCCAGGCTATTGGAAAATCTTATCACATTAAACGTTAATTTCCACTCTCCACAACAACCAAAGTCCCCTACCAGATGTAAACGATTCCTTTACACTATAATATGATTGGGGATTTTTCCCTGCTACTGTAGCCAATTTTATCTCCTAACCAACATCATAAAAACATTACTACCAGTCGAAAAGTCCTTTGGGACATCCTGAGATTGAGAGGGGTGTTATGTAAATGCAAGTCTTTTTTAAAAAAAAGTATGTGGTTCAGGCAGAGATTTCCACACCATTCTGAAAGAGTGTCGCACTGTCAGAGGTACCATTTTTTTGGATGAGATGGCAGACATTGTCTGCTGGTTCAGGTTTCTCAGACATGGCCAAGACCAGTCTCCATCTCCAACCTGTATCAGTTTGGGTATGTAATAGAAAAAGTTAACGGCTGTCCAATGGCTCCTCAGGACCATGCATGTACATAGACATTTTTTTGAAGAAAAAATATGGTTGATTGCTTAGATCCTCAATGTTGGGAAATCTAAAAACATTATGTGGCTGTACATTTTCCACAAGTAACGCTGCCATCAACTATCACAAAAGACAATTTTTTGTGGACGAGTTCTAACATGCCTATTTCAACCTCTAACACTGCTGATCCCCACCTGCTCAAGCTCACCCTTCCCTTTGTTACCCCTAGACGTGCCAATTCCAACCTTCTTCTGGTTAGCCTCCACCTTCATAAACTTGTGCTCAGCTGAGAATAGTGCCACTTGTCTCCTCATTCACAGCTTTACCATTGGTCACTATTCAGGCATACCTGACAGAGCGTGCACATTTACCAAGGATGGCCTCAGCATTTGGAGAAGAACTTGCATTTATAAAGCATCTTCATTGTGGTATAACAATCCAAGAACGTTCACGGGAACTTTATCAAACAACCTTTGAAACCATACTGCATTGGAACTGCCTCAGTTTTGATCTCTGCACTCCTCCAGTGTACACTGATTTGGGTATCTGAATCCTAAAGCATGATTTCCCTCCAACTCCTCTTGTTTTAGGATGCTATATAAAACAACTTCATTGACCAAGCTTTTGGGCCAACCAATGCATTTTGGTTTCAAAGATCGTTCATGGGAACTTTATCAAACATTCTTGGTAAATGTGCACGTTCTGTCAGGTGTGCCTGGCTAGTGACCAACGGTAAAGCTGTGAATGAGGAGACAGGTGGCAATGTTTTCAGTTGAGGACAAGTTTGAGGGTGAGGGGCTTGGAATTGACACACTGGACCCCAAACAGACCAAAACTTCAGTGTTACCACCTCTGAAGCAGCAATGTCCTGTCCTGGATCTCTGCCTCCCTCCCCCCTCCCCCCAACTCCACACTCAAGTTTGCACAAAGGAAGCAATAACAAGTATCGAGCCTCAAAATGAGCTAACAGCAAGAAACATTTTAGGAAACAGTCTTAAAGGTCACAGGTGCAGTAAAGGTTGCAAAGATATGGAGCAGTGAGGCTATTGGTGGTGCGGAAAGAGTCTGAAAGTAAGAATGAGCATTTAAAAGTGATGCATTGTCAGACTTGGAGCCAATGTAGGTCAATGAGCACAGAATGACAGATGAATGAGACATGGCAACTTTGCATGAGATCATGATTGTGGATATTACTAAAGGTTCACTGTCAAACATTTCAGAAGGGATTATATTAAGTTCACTATGACATGCCAGTTTAGTTAACCAATTAATTTTCGTTATGTCAGTATGTCATAAGTATAACTTCTCAATATTGAAGGAACATGTTATCAGCACAAAAGCTTTTCTTACTAAAATGGTTGTGAACAATTTCAAAATCTAATTAATCCCAAATGTATTAATGCAAATGTCAGTTCCTTGTGAAAGCTGTCTAGGCTACTACTGCTCTCATTCTTTTTCCCTGGTACAATTCTGATCAATTCCTCAATACTCCTCACATTCTTATTTGCCAGCATCCACTCAAGGGAATTCACTACACTTCTAACCTTATCCACAGCACCTATATAACAGAGACCTTTTTAAGTAACTCAAACCCAATGCATCAAGATATTTATGGGATAAATGTACCTGGCTTGATACAGATCATCTATCTCAATGCTTTGAAATGCAGCCTTGTAATGCACTTATGACGTTGAGAGACAAATCATCAGCCTTAGACTGACCATTTAATATCACAAAGCACTTTAGCCAATTATCCACATGCTGGTGTAAGGAGTGAGAATAAATTGCCAGTATCAACTGAAAGGAGTGTGACAGAGAAAGGGACGTGAGAAGCAAATATAAGAAGTCCTCGTGTCCTCTACTATTGCAACTTTAAAAGAGAGCAATCAAGAAAGTGTTACATCATGTATTTTACACTATCTTAAATGCAGAGGAGGATTCCATAGTTTTGGAAGGTAGTCAGAGTCCAAAAGGCTCAGTCAACCATTTTGAGTTGATAAATTCTGGTGACATTACTGGCAGGAGACTCACTGCTACAGTCAGTCGTGAAAGTATCACCTCACATCTTTGGATTGCCACGAGATAAGAGTGAAGGAACAATTTTATGTTTAATTTCTTACGAGAGTGAGAGAAGTTGAATTTATACAGTGCTATTAAAGTAATAAATCTCAACATTATGATGTTGCTTGGCATCAAATTTTAATTAAAGACATTATCAAAAGCTTACTTGAAGCAGTTTTTATGCAACATCATAAAAGACAGAGAATCTGAAGTTTAAGGGAGGGAATTTTATAGGTTAAACTGGTGAAGGCTTGTCTAAGCTTGAGACTAGAATCTTGAAGTGTCATAAAGCTGCGTAAGGCTAAGACAGGAATGGGTAGAGTCAAAGAAGATTTTGAAATAGTGTCAGAGATGTACAGCATGGAAACAGACCCTTCGGTCCAACACATATCCATATCCCTCCAAACTCTTCCTATTCATGTACCCATCCAAATGCCTCTTAAATGTTGCAACTGTACCAGCCTCCACCACTTCCTCTGGCAGCTCATTCCATACACGTACCACCCCCTGCGTGAAAAAGTTGCCCCTTAGGTCTCTTTTATATCTTTCCCCTCTCACTCTAAATCTATGCCTTCTAGTTCTGGACTCCCCGATCCCAGGGAAAAGACCTTGTCTATTTACCCTATCCATGCCCCTCATAATTTTGTAAACCTCTAGAAGGTCACCCCTCAGCCTCCAATGCTCCAGGGAAAACAGCCCCAGCCTGTTCAGCCTCTCTCTGTAGCTCAGATCCTCCAACCCTGGCAACATCCTTGTAAATATTCTCTGAACCCTTTCAAGTTTCACAACATCTTTCCGATAGGAAGGAGACCAGAACTGCATGCAATATTCCAACAGTGGCCTAACCAATGTCCTGTACAGATACAACATGACCTCCCAACTCCTGTACTCCATACTCTGACCAATAAAGGAAAGCATACCAAACGCCTTCTTCACTATCCTATCTACCTGCGACTCCACTTTCAAGGAGCTATGAACCTGCATTCCAAGGTCTCTTTGTTCAGCAACACTCCCTAGGACCTTACTATTAAGTGTAGAAGTCCTGCTAAGATTTGCTTTCCCAAAATGCAGCACCTTGCATTTATCTGAATTAAACTCCATCGGCCACTCCTCAGCCCATTGGCCCATCTATGAGTTGGGAATTTTAAAATAGAAGTGTTGCTTCTACCAGACACACCTGTGAAATGCCTTAAAATGCTGTACTACGTTCAAAGTGCTACATAAATGCAAATTGTAGTTCATAGCATGGAGCTGTGCCTCCTTCAATCAAGAAAATACTCTCATGCGGTCTGTCTCCTATTTTGTGACACCCTTCCCCTTTTGTAGGAATGGCCTTTACTTTTGGGTAGCTCAGATGGAGGGCTAAGTCAAAAACATAGGACCATTATTGTGACAGAGGCGAGAAGGAAAGTGAATGCAGGCAATGGTATTTAGAGGACATTGGATCCTGGTTAAGAACTCCTTCAGAGAAAACTACCGTTTTGAAATGCTGGATAAATTAGATCAGGAGTTAGTGGTGCACCTTCGATCGCAATGCAGTGAGGATACGGTTTGGGGAAAGGTACGGAGATGTCTATGTTTTTGTAACTATTTCAACAATGAAATTCAAGCTTACAGTCACTGGTGAAGCTCGCTTGGCACACAACAGAATTTCAAATATCTGCATTCCAATGATTCATCAGCTTTTTTTTTGTCGGATAAGCTTTACAGAAGATAACATGCCAGAATGTTTTTGTAATATTCACTAGTTGTCTCTTGAAAAATAGCCACCCCATATGTTGCTGGTTCCCCACCCACCTTCCAACCTGAGCTCAAACAAAACTCTGCTTTATGCATCCTAACTCATATCAAGTCTCACTCGCCTGTTATATCCCACCATGACCATGCCCCTCCCCAAATGTGACATTCTCCAGGCCATACAATCTTCCAAGGTGTCTGTGACACTCCATTTCTGGTCTCTTGTGCATCTTTCACTTTCATCATTTTGTCACTCCTCAGCCAATCTTTGTGTCAGTTACACCTCTAACAAATTACTTGGATTCCGTTTCATCTCCTTATCATGTTCCTGGGAAGTACCTTGAGACATTATTTCCACACTGAAGGCACCAAATAAAACAAATGCTGGAAAAACTCTGCAAATCTGGCAGTATCTGTGGAGAGAGAAATTCTGAGGAAGGATCACTTGACCCAAATCATTTACTCTGATTTCTGTCCACAGATGCTGTCAGACCTGCTGAGCTTTTCCAGCAATTTTTGTTTTTGTTGATTTACAGAATCCACAGTTCTTCTGATTTTTATTATAGAAATGAAAGTTGACTTCATGGTATGAGGAGTAGACACAGAAGTTGCACAAAGATGGAACAGTACCTTTTTTGGTGGTGGGGCAAGATAGCCCAATTTCCTCTAGTCTAAAGGGAGGTTGTGCTTTGTATGCAGTACCTGCAAACTGAAATCAGTGCGACCTTCCCTGCATTACAAAGCTGATCTCTCTTAAATAAAATCTATTTTACGTGTTTGAAAATTCATCTCCCTGCAACACAATAGCAAGGAGCTGCTCTTCAGCACATCAAAAATCAATCAATTCAGTTTGCTTGTCAAATGACAAAATAACCTTCAAATATTCTGAGTCACCAGGGTTAAACCTCATGCAGATGGCCGCAAGCAGTGTTTAGCTAAATGCTGCTTTACATCTCCCCCGCCAGTGAATGTATGCCACTCAAATTATTCTCTACCAGACTCTGATTGTAATGACAGATGACACTGCTTCATCCCATAGCTCAGGGCTCCTACCACCCACTGCAGTGAAATGTTATTGGATGTCTATACTTCTCATTCATCCCACCCCAACCTGTCACCCTCTGCCTCTAAACTCCCCCAGAACACATCGATATCTTTCAATGGAATTACATTTGAATTAACAGCTCAGGGCACAGCACTGGAGATTGCTTCGCTCTGACATAGAACTGTTCACGATCACGCAAGGGTACATGAGGAGGCAAGAAGTTGTCAATTTGAAATACAATTAAAATACGCAATTTACTTTGTCTCCAATGTACGTAAGCATCCATCCTTTTCGAGCATGAAATGATTTTTTTTCGCTCCTAATTGAATAGTCCTGCAATGTTGCACAGATAAGGGTGAGAATTCACACTACTTTGCCAGTCTGAGTTAAAGGAGGCTGGACAGGACTGAGCGCCAACAGAATCGAATTCACGGTGAACCGCCTATTTATTCGAAGTCTATTTAAACAGCCTCTAAGCACAATTACAAGTAGGATCTATTTACATCAGAACATAGGATTTAGGGGCAGGAGTAAGCCATTTGGTCCTTAGGGTCTTCTCTGCCATTCAATAAGTTCATGGCTGATCTGGAAAGATAATACTGTTAAATGGTTTCTGTAGCTGGAAGGCATGACCGAAACTACAAAGTCTCTTGATAAAAGCAAGATTACATTATATTACTAGCAAAGTGCAGTGTGAGATGGATAACTGCGCCACTGAGTCAAATCAAGTCGTAGTCATTTATAGCCATGCAGAATCTTGGCATGATTGATGACATATTTAAATAACCATTTGATCATTGGGATTGGAGGTGTCAATATGACTAGCCAACACTATTACATGACTCCAATGTCACCAGCAACATGGGGGCTCACCGTTTGGTGCTCTGCCTCTCAGGCACAGTTTCTGAGCCATCCACGGGAAGATCTTGATGCTTGGAGCCAATAATTAAAAAACGGATGTTGACAAGACTTTTTTTCCAGATTACATTTACTAAGGAAGCAAGGCATGTAGCTGGCCACCAGGATTTAACTGAATGGTAGGTCATGCTCAATGGGCTGAATAGCCTGCTCTCCTTTCTGTGTTCTTAAGAAAGATGCCATCCAAATGCAAGTCCTCCAGACTGGAAAGGTGGCTGGTAATTTGTGTGGTGGTGGTGGCAGCCAAAAGACAGAAGGATTCACATTGCTGTCACTGACTCAATGCAAAACCCTTCCCACTTTACACAAGGTTAAATCAACTTGAATTATTCAACTAGTTCAATTTCAAGCCAATTAATTTTGCTTGTCAGAATGGCTGCCACACTCTTCCATCCCTTGTATCAGAAACTGCCTTCCTTGTGCTAACCTGAATCACCAATATGTGCCAGCGGCCCTCAGCCAAGAAAAAGTCCAAGCCCAAGCCAATATGTAATAGTGCAGTGAAGGAAATTAATGAGATGAATGGATTAGACTAAGCAATTATATCGCAATTTGAAAAAGACAATAATCATTGGGCATTTAGGCTTGTGACTGTCAAGGAAAGCTTAAAAAGCTTGCTTTGTCAAGCAACAACAGCTTATATTTACATGGCACTATTACAGGAACAAACCATCCCAAAGTGCTTCAGAGCTGTGCCATAAAAGTAGATTTGGAACTGAGCCGTGTGAAATTATCAAAAACTTGGTCAAAGAGCTGGGTGCTAGGGAGTATCGTGAAGGAAAAGGTGTGGGGGCAAGACAGGTGGAAAGATTTATGGACAGAATTCCAGAGCTAAAGGTATGGCTGCCAATAATGAGAGCAACTAAACTCAATGACATGCAAAATGACAACGTTGGAGCTCTGCAAAGTAGACTAATCAAAACCAAAAGGAGAATATGAGAGGAAAGACCATTTCCCCATCTCTTTAAAGATACTGCTCATGACAGTAATAATCTATGAAAAGCTAGCCCCTGGAAAGAGAAGCCTGTGAAAATACAGGTCAAAGACAAAAATCCAAACCAAAGAGAGAAAATTACTGTTCCATCCTGGCAGACTATTGAGAGACTGGGTTGTGATTTACTGAGTACCTGGCTTGGGTCAATTTTAACAGCAACTCAGTTTTTATTGCTGCCAGACAGCATAACTCAACCATGGCTGAGATCTGCTCCAAGTGGCTATCAATCATGAGAACAATATTGTGGAAATTATATGGCTCCTTTTTATGTGGTTTAAATTGTTTTTTAAAAGAGGAGACAATTACACAAAAGCAGATAACAAGCACATCTGAACACTGAGCCCCATCATCCTCGCTATATGCTAGTTGTTGGAGATGAAATAGATCTCATACTTCCAGACCTTTATATACTAAAAAGTTTGAATTAAAAATTTGAAACCATTTGTTCATGAAAATGTAATAATCCAGCAAAATATGACAATTAACACAGTGTACCATGATATATGAGCATGAATAGACATTTTATGCATAATTATATATATTTTCTAGGCTATGTAATGTTTTACAGAAACAACATATCTAAACACTCAAAGCCCAGAAGTACTGAAAACTTCAAAAACTTTTACAAAAGAAAAAAAAGAACTTTGGAAACTATTGGAAACAACCGAACATAATTTTTGAGACAGGAATCCGGATGAGGAAAACGGTGGTGACTTCACAGAACTAGTGTTTGAAAACTAATGCTATTTCCAGATCTAACTTGTGGTGTCCCTACTGCCATGGCATGACAGTTCTCACAGCAGCCTTGCACTGCAATTGAGAACTGTCTGCCAGTTAGTACTGGTGCTACTTTGAAATAAGCCATGCAATCATCACAATACTTTGTTCATTGTGCTGTCACATCTGTGAAAGGGGGAATAAAATATTGCATTGACTTCAACGTCATTTTACAGTTCTCACCCCGGTTTTCAAATTCTTCAATTCTTCCCAACCTTCAAATCCTTGGAAATATCTCCTGATATATATGCTGTGCATCCCAAATTATAATTCCTCCGCTACTGGGGGCCATGCCTTTTGTTAGCCTACGCTCCAAACTCTGGAATTGCCTTGCTCCACCTTCTACCCTCCTTTCAGATTCTTAAAACATGAACTTTTGATCAAACCTTGTGTCATCTTAGGTGGTTCAATGTCACACTTTAATATACAATATTTCATGAAGGACCTTGGAACCAATTTACTACATTAAAGCTGCTATATAACTTGTTGTTGAAGTGCTTGTTGCTTTGAGGTCCAAGTCCAAAAAATGCAACATGTATTGAACCATTTATCAGATGTTCTCCGTGAGACAAATCTTCTCAATTTTCCATCCAGTCACACTTCCATTGCAATACTCCATCTGGTACAATTCAAAATGATACAGCATAGAGACCATTCAGTCCATTGCACCTGTGCTGGCCCTGTAAAAACAGCTACCAATTATTCTGATTCCCATGCAAATGTTTCTTTTCAAGTAGACTGCTAAATCCCTTTGCAAGTTACTATCAAATCTGGTTCTACAGCTCCTTCAGTTGGGACACTCAACTAAAGCTCACAACTTATTCCTTAAAAATAGATCATTCCTTTAATCGTCAATTATTTCAAATAGGTGACCTTTGATCTATCAGTGAATATAGATTGTCCCAACCCATATATGCTCAGAGCAGCACTTAAATGCATAACCTATGTGATAGACTGATGATGCTACCAGATGGTGGGCAGTGCTCCCAGGAGATGATGTGGAAAGGTCTGTATCTGGGTTAAAAGCAGAACATATGGTCACAGATGCTTAAGAAGCTTGCTCAGCCCTTTGGCTACACCAGTTGGGTCATCATGTTAAAGTTGTACAGGACGTCGGTGAGGCTTCTTCTGGAGTACTGTGTCCCGTTCTGGTCACCCTGTTATAGGAAGGAAGTTATTAAGCTGAAGAGAGTTCAGAAAAGATTTAACAGGATGTTGCTAGGAATGAAGGGTCTGAATTATAAGGAGAGGCTGGGACTTATTTTCACTGGAGTGCAAGAGGTTGAGGGCTGACCTTTCAAAGCTTTATAAAATTGTGAAGAGTACAGGTAAGGTGAATGGCAGGTACCTTTTCTCTATGGTGGGAGATTTCAAGTCCAGGGGGCATATTTTTAAAATGAGAGGTCAAAGATGTAAAAAAAAGAAGTGAGGGGCAACATTTTTACACAGAGGTGGCTCATGACTCTATGATTCTACAAGCTTCTTTTGCTAGTGCCAACAGAGGTTAAGGGCATAGTCATAGAGTCAAAGGATCCAGCAAATTAACATTTGTGAAATAAACAGAAGCTTAAGATAATTTAATTCCTTACAGCGGAGATAATTTTTTCCCTAAAAATGTCTAAACCCTCAAGTTCACGGAATAATTCTGGAGACCTAAATCTCTTGGATATTGACTGTTTGCAAAAAAAGGTTTTTCCCTAATAAAGGTACAGGATTTGTACCAATCAACATTCAGAAATTTCAATAATCCTTTAAATTATCTACTTGATCTTCAGGTTCAATACATGATATGTCACAATTATCAATTTATATGAAGAAAATGTAGTAACCAAACTATTGATACTTTGGCCAACCTTCAAAGTCTTGCACAGGACAAGTTCAACATGAAATAATGATGAAACCATATTATTTTTAGTGAAAAGGTTCCCCCTTACACTCTGAAATTGGAAGGTGGATCTACAGTTTAGCACCTCATCTAACTTGCCATTCTACATGAACTCAAACAAGTGAATTAAGATGGCTAATTAACTCTGGTTGGGTGCAACAGATGAACGTGGTTCAAGAAAGACTTAAAATCAACGTGTGTTTATTTCAATGTATTATTTCAATGTAGGTGATTATGGCTAACCCAAAGATGGAGACAGTAAGGCAGACTAAAGGGTACTTCCACTGGAGATGGAAAGAGTTAGAGATGGGATTGGTTGAGTTATCAAAAGTAGCAAGCAAGTAATGGTTAATACACAACATGTTGGAATTAGACAAGCAAAGTCACCATGTTGATATAACCTTTGACTTTCCAAAAGATTACTGGATAGAAGTAAGGAGCCAAATTTCTTTTCTTGTGCTTAGAGACTGCAAGGCCAGCAGTAGCTCCCCAGCTCTCTCAGTAATTGAAAAGAAACAAAAGCCTCAGATAGGGTACAGCATAAGTTCACCAGAACATAGTCTCGTGTTGTGTAATTTCAGAATCAATTCAATTCATAAACTGTTTCAACCTTGCTCTTCCAATTTAAACATTTTAATAGAAGTAACAATGAGTACATCAGATCTCAAAATCTGAATGTTTTTTGGGTAAACAAATTAACTTACAAAGGCAAATATTCAGACTACAAAAAGGTACAAGAAACAAACACTGCTTCTTCATGGTATTAACTGATGGAGAATCACTGGTCAAGATTTTTGTTGGGGCTTACACTTAGATTGTTGTGTATTGTACTAGTAATATGTTTGTTTTCAGTTAATGTTCATTCTCCTCATATGGGAATCTTGCAGATCCCTACCTGCCCCAAATCACATTCATTAGCTTGCCAAACCACTTCAGATTCTGGGGTAGTCAGGAAAATACAGCTGAGACCACAATCAGATCAACCACGATCCAATTGAATGGAAGAGCATGTTTGGGGGAAGCCTTAAAGCTTTCAGCTCCATTGAGAACAATTTGCATTTATATGGTAACTTTAACATAGTAAAATATGCCGAAGTGCTTCACAGGAATGTTATCAAAGATTATAAGAGCAACACAGGTAAAGAACAAAGGAATCCACAAGTAGCCAATTTCATGGATTTGACACAGGCTGAAGTGTAACATCCCAAAAGTTTTTAATTTGGAACAGTTATTGAGTTTCAGTGAGATTGTAATCAGGTGAATCTGTCAGCTTTATTTCCCAGTAAAGTTGATGCGCAGCCTGAGCTACACAGCCTGATTTGTCAGTCAGAGACAGGAGAATATCAAGTACTCTGTATTAATTATTTCCAGCAGGATTTTAAGCAGCTAAAGGAGTTTATTGCTCATTCTGAATATGCTACATTTTCAGATAGTTTGCTTAATGGGTTTTGGTGCTCTGAAGGAGTGAAAGCTTGCTATTTGGTTAATTTCCCCATCTTCATGAACACACAATGCAACTGAAACAAGACTTTTGCATTTTCAAATTCCAAACCTCAAGCAATTAAATTCTATTCACTTTACTTGGTGCAACTGAACACTAACAAGAACACCAGGATCCTCTTCTGTCCATTTTTGGAGATTCTCTCCATTTAAACAGTCTGACTTTTGATTCCTGATGTAGAGCTTCCATCTGAAATGGCGAGTCTCCTGCTCCTTGGATGTTGTTTGAACTGCTGTGCTTTTTCAGCACCACACTTTGAATCTAACTCTCCAGCATTAGTAGTCCTCACTTTCTTCTTTTGATTCTTCCTACCAAACTGCATAACCTCATACTTTCCTACATTTAACTCCATCTGCCAAAGTTTTGCCCCTTCAATCAATCTATCTATAGCCCTTTGCAGATTCCTATATCCTCATCACAACATGTTCTCCTATGTTTACGTGGAGCTTGAACTCTGCTTCAAGTCCATAAGTCATAGGAGCAAAAATCAGGCCATTCAGCCCATCAGGTCTGCTCTCATGGCTGATTAGTTTCTCAATTCCACTCTCCTGCTTTCTCCCTGTAACCCTTGATCACCTCGATGCTCAAGAGCCTATCGATCTCAACCTTAAATATACTCAATGAGCCAACAATATTGCTCGTAAATATTTGATTCATAAGGATCAGACTTAAGTTATTTAGAGAAAAAAGATCCAGAGAGATCCAACATACAAAGCTACAAATTATGGTTTTAAAAGTGATAACATGGAAAGCCTTGAGGATCTGGTATTAGTTTCTTCAGAACAAAGAGCTTAAGGGAGATCTAATATCATGAACTCCCGCAGGGCTTCGACAGAAGAAAGAAAAACCCCCTCTATTAGATCACACTTCAGTCTTCTATTTTCTAGACTACAATACACATATGCTTGAGGAGCTGAAACCTTCAAGGTTTCGCATCAAAAGCAGAAAAGTAGGATTTGGTTGCATGTTTACTCATCAACTAATGGATTCATGATTATCAGAATGGCTTCCTTTCAATGGTAAATATCTGTTGAACCTTTCTAATGGACAAAACCACTCAGCACTAGTATCAGTCCAGTAAGCATTTCCTTGAACCTTGGCTTGCACCTTGACATTGTTTATTTAACAATGGACTGCAGAATGTTCACTGCACTCCAATAGGATCTAACTAAGGTTTTGTATACATTTAACATAGTTTCTCTGTCTCTGCTCTACGAATCCTAATGTGCTGATGTTGTCACTTTAAAAAGGTTATTTTGTCCTCCGTTTTTTGAAGAGAGGTTGCAAAGGCAGAGGTGCCAAAGAGTCTAGGAGGGGAAGGGAAGGACTTAACAATGGAAGGGGAGTGGCCAATTCTCCCAGTTCAGTTGTTTTCTAGTGTTTTGTTTTAAGTTGTAGCAGTCACAAGATGTTTTCAGTCCAAAAGTGTTGCAAACTTAATTCCTGACAGACTTTCCCTGAAATCTCTGAATGTTATTCCTTCCTGCAAGAATTTGTGTTTGAATTTATCTTTTTGCCAAGGAGTGTGTTTATGGGATGTTACTGTATTGGAACAGTTAATAGTAATAGTTAATATATTGGGTCAGTTAAGTTTTCCAATAGTGCTTTCCTTTGTTCGTGTTTTAGCAATAGTATTTTGCTTAAAGCTGAGTGGTTTGACCAGTTGCAGCACATCTGGAACATCTACTTCACATCTGCTGTTAAAATAAAACATTATGGTCTAGGCTACCTTCTTAAAATATTTTGAGGGGGATCTGGCCTGGTCCTTAACACTAGGACTTTGTTTTCCAAAAACAAATCTGCATAGATACTTAGAGATTTGTGCATTTGTGACCCCTAGATCCTACTGTTCCTCTATCTATTTAGATGCTTAGTGATTGTGGAGAACAGTGGCTTCCTCTCAAATGCACTGACACTTAACTGAATTTAAATTAATTTTCCAATCAACGGTCATTCTGCAGTTTTATGAGCATCTTTTGTGCTTTATCAGACTTCTATCCTGAATTAACTAAACAGTCTAGTTTGTATCATTCAAAACTTTTTGAAACTTCTGATTGCTGAGTCTGAATCATTTGTGTAAATAGTGAACAGTGGTCCCACCGACAAAGTCTGTGGAACACAATGATGCAGGCAAGCATGGGTGTGTGCATAAAAAGCACATCACGTTTCAAAAAAAATAAAAACAGGATAGCGCTTTCTCTCTAGAGCTCCAAGTTCTAAAGATAAAAATACATGTAAAGAGCAGCATGGTGGCTCAGTGGTTAGCACTGCTGCCTCAAAGTGCCAGGGAGCCAGGTTCAATTCCAGCTTCAGGTAACTGTCTGTATGGAGTTTGCGCATTCTCCCAGTGTCTGCGTGGGTTTCCTCCCACAATCCAAAGATGTGCTGGTTAGGTAAATTGGCCATCTTAAATTGCCCATAACGCTCTGGGATGTGTGGGTTAGGTGAATTAGTCAGGAGCAAATGTTGAGTAATAGGGTAGGGGAATGGCTCTAGGTGGGTTAATCTTTGGACGGTTGGTGTGATGTGTTGGGCCAAATGGCCTGTTTCCACCTTGTAGGGATTTGATTGATCAAAACAAATCATTAGCTTCCTCCTCAAACCCCAGTATATACCTCCGTTGTGCGGATGTGTGTGTCACAGACTGGTGAGGAACATTTCTCCTTTAACCTGTAGCATACGCAGTTGGTTTCTTTTGCTAGGTTGTCTAGTTATTAGGCTTTAGGGAACATCTCAGAGACACCCGCACCAATCAACCAAACCACCCCGTGGCCCAACATTTCAACTCCCCCTCCCACTCTGCCGAGGACATGGAGGTCCTGGGCCTCCTTCAACGCCGCTCCCTCACCACCAGACGCCTGGAGGAAGAACGCCTCATCTTCCGCCTCGGAACACTTCAACCCCAGGGCATCAATGTGGACTTCAACAGCTTCCTCATTTTCCCTTCCCCCACCTCATCCTAGTTTCAAACTTCCAGCTCAGTAACTGTCTCCTTTACTTGTCCGACCTGCCTATCTTCTTTTCCACCTATCCACTCCACCCTCTCCTCCTTGACCTATCACCTTCATCTCCTCCCCCACTCACCCATTGTACTCTATGCTACTCTCTCCCCAACCCCACCCTCCTCCAGCTTATCTCTCCACGCTTCAGGCTCACTGCCTTTATTCCTGATGAAGGGCTTTTGCCCGAAACGTTGATTTCGCTGCTCGTTGGATGCTGCCTGAACTGCTGTGCTCTTCCAGCACCACTAATCCAGTGTCTAGTTATTAACTATAGCTCAGTCTCGGGTATCACAATAAAGGAAATATAGCACTGATTTTTAAAATTCACTTATGGGATGTGGGAATCACTGGCTTTGAACCGCTGTAGTCCACCTGCTGTGGCCTTATGGAGGGAATTCCAGGATTATGACTCACAAACAGTGAAGGAACAGTGACATATTTTCATGTCAGGATGTTAAGTGATTTGGATGGAACTTGAAGGTGATGGCGTTCCCTTATATCTGCTGCCCTTGTCTTTCTAGATGGAAGGTGTTGTCTAAGGATCGTTGGTGACTTTCTGCAATGCATCTTGCAGATGTTTCACACTGCTGCTGGTGAGCATTGCTGGTGGAGGGAGTGGATGGTGTTAAGTGGGCTGCTTTGAACTGCATGGCATTTAACTTCTTGAGAGTTGTTGGAGCTGCACCCATCCAGGAAAGTGGGGAGTATTCCATTACACTCCTGACTTGTGCCTCATAGATGACAAATAGGTTTTGGGAGTCAGGTGATATTATGTGCCACAGTATTCCAAGCCTCTGACCTGCTCTTGTAGCCAATATGTTTCTGTGGCAAGTCCAGTTGAGCTTCTGATAGAGTCATAGAAATGTACAGCATGGAAACAGACCCTTCGGTCCAACCCGTCCATGCTGACCAGATATCCCAACCCAATCTAGTCCCACCTGCCAGCACCCGACCCATATCCCTCCCAAACTCTTCCTATTCATATACCCATCCAAATGCCTCTTAAATGTTGCAATTGTACCAGCCTCCACCACATCCTCTGGCAGCTCATTCCATAAACGTACCACCCCTTGCGTGAAAAAGTTGCCCCTTAGGTCTCTTTTATATCTTTCCCCTCTCACCCTAAACCTATGCCCTCTAGTTCTGGACTCCCCAATCCCAGGGAAAAGACTTTGTCTACTTATCCTATCCATGCCCCTCATAATTTTGTAAACCTCTATAAGGTCACCCCTCAGACTCCGACGCTCCAGGGAAAACAGCCCCAGCCTGGTCAGCCTCTCCCTGTAGCTCAGATCCTCCAACCCTGGCAACATCCTTGTAAATCTTTTCTGAACCTTTTCAAGTTTCACAACATCCTTCCGATTGGAAGGCGACCAGAATTGCATGCAATATTCCAACAGTGGCCTAACCAATGTCCTGTACAGCCGCAACATGACCTCTCAACTCCTATACTCAATACTCTGACCAATAAAGGAAAGCATACCAAACGCCTTCTTCACTATCCTATCTACCTGCGACTCCACTTTCAAGGAGCTATGAACCTGCACTCCAAGGTCTCTTAGTTCAGCAACACTCCCTAGGATCTTACCATTAAGTGTATCGGTCCTGCGAAGATTTACTTTCCCAAAATGCAGAACCTCACATTTATCTGAACTAAACTCCATCTGCCACTTCTCAGCCCATTGGCCCATCTGGTCCAGACCCTGTTGTAATCTGAGGTAACCCTCTTCGCTGCCCACTACACCTCCAACTTTGGTGTCATCTGCAAATTTATTAACTGTACCTCTTATGCTCACATCCAAATCATTTATGCAAATGACAAAAAGTAGAGGGCCCAGCACCGATCCTTGTGGCATTCCACTGGCCACAGACCTCCATTCTGAAAAACAACCCTCCACCACCACCCTCTGTCTTCCACCTTTGAGCCAGTTCTTTATCCAAATGGCTAGTTCTCCCTGTATTCCATGAGATCTAACCTTGCTAATCAGTCTTCCATAGGGAACCTTGTCGAACGCCTTACTGAAGTCCATATAGATCACATCTACTGCTCTGCCCTCATCAATCTTCTTTGTTACTTCTTCAAAAAACTCAATCAAGTTTGTGAGACATGATTTCCCACGCACAAAGCTATGTTGACTATTCAGAATGAGTCCTTGAATTTCCAAATACATGTACGTCCTGTCCCTCAGGATTCCATCCAACAACTTGCCCACCGAGGTCAGGCTCACCGGTCTGTAGTCCCCTGGCTTGTCTTTACCCCCTTCTTAAACAGTGGCACCACACCTGCCAACCTCCAGTCTTCCGGCACCTCACCTGTGACTATCGATGATACAAATATCTCAGCAAGAGGCCCAGCAATCACTTCTCTAGCTTCCCACAGAGTTCTTGGGTACACCTGATCAGGTCCTGGGGATTTATCCACTTTTAACCGTTTCAAGACATCCAGCACTTTCTCCTCTGTAATCTGGACATTTTGCAAAATGTCACCATCTATTTCCCTACAGTCTATATCTTCCATATCCTTTTCCACAGTAAATACTGATGCAAAATATTCATTTAGTATCTCCCCCATTTTCTGTGGCTCCACACGAAGACCGCCTTGTTGATCTTTGACGGGCCCTATTCTCTCCCTAGTAACCCTTTTGTTCTTAATATATTTGTAAAATCCCTTTGGATTCTCCTTAATTCTATTTGCCAAAGCTATCTCATGTCCCCGTTTTGCCCTCCTGATTTCCCTCTAGTGGGGGATTCAGTGATGAATGTCAAGGTGCAGTGATTAGATTGTCTCTTACTAATGGTCGTAGCTTGAAGCGGAGGTATTGCTCACTTTAAATGCTGTTTTGTCAAACAACAGGAGCATTATACCATGTAATGGAAAGTGCTGCACTCTGTGCTTTTGTTGTGTTTAAGATCCAACACTAGACATTAACTCTCTAGAGGTTGCTATTGAAGGAATAGTTTGAAATTTTCCAGCTGAGTGTTGTAAGAAGTCAGCATAAAACAAATGTTTTTCTTTTTTAAAATTACCTCCATCACTCGGGGATGTAGATATGCAGTATGTTTAATGCACTTCAAAAATACTTAGAAATATTCAGAAAACAGACTGGAAAAGTTCTTTCATCCAAACTTCTCTTGCACTCCCCTGCTCTTTGAATAGCGCCATGAGATTTCATACTTTCACTTGAACTGACAGAAAGCAGTCCAGATTAATATCGTATTCAATAAAGCACCACCACCGACGACACAATATTTCCTCACCCTGCACAGAAAATTCTGCCTATATTATCAACTTAGTCTGAGAATAAAGATTGAACGCAAATGAAACACCACACTACTGAGATGGGAGACCTTTGTATCAGCATTAAAAGGCAACACAATGAAATATTCCAAAAAGCAACCAGCATTTGCATAGAAATTTGCATTTAGTTAGTGGCAGATAAAGAATCTAGTGTCAAAGAGATCCACTGAAGGAATAATAAGCAGTTAAGACCACACAAAGCTAAATAAAAAAATACTGATTCATGAGTATGACAACTTGCATTTATGTAGTACCATTAATGTCCCATGACAACTTTTAGTAGAGAAATTTTGACTCCAAGCCATGATTAGGTTAAAGCAGGAGGATTTGAGGAGTGTCTTCAAGGGACAAAAGAGATTTAGAGAAATTTAAGGAAGAAACCCCAGATCTCAAGATCCAGACAGATTTGAAATAATTTGAAGACATTCAAGATGCCAGAATTAGAGGAAGGTAGAGATGGCAAAGATGAAGAAAGTTACTTTGATGGATAGGGGGCAAGGCTGTGGAGGAATTAGAATGTTAGACAATCAACAATAATTGCTTTTATGATTATTGTTAGTATAATCTAATGAATTAATCCAATTATAAACATGAGATTTTGAGGGGGCTTGACAAGTTAGATGCTGGACATTTACTCTTGTGGAGAAATTCAGAACCAAGGCGATAAGTGTTTCAAGATAAGGGGTAACGGGTTCTCAGGCTGGCTCTCCTAATGTTGGGTCTCTAAACAATTATTAACCTGTGCCCCAAGACTCTAGAGATTATTTTGTAAAAGCAAATCTCTCAACACATGTACGATGGAAGCTAAGAGACATGGTTGCCCTTGGAGGACCCTTAGTGTTTGGAATTCTCTACACCACTGCATAATGAAGGCTGGGTCATTGAATACATTCAAGACGGAGTTAGGCAGATTTTTGACTGACAAGGGAGTTGAGGATTATGGCAGACAGACAGGAAAATGGAGTTAAGGCCGCAATCAAGGCCGTCATGATTTTAGTGAATGGTGAAGGAAGCTCAAGAGATAAATGATCTACCTATGTTCCTACTATGATCTTACAAAAATTTCCAAAGGTTCCACTCTAACTATACCTACTGACCTCCATGGGAATCTGCAATCACATTCAAAATTGATGCTACTCATGATGACTAAAATTCTCAGCTCACAGATAGCTGTTTGAGACTGCTAACATTCATGGTAGCAGGGTTTCAACATGAATTAATGCCTTCATGGTTGTTATTTTGGGGGCGTGGGGGGAAAATGGGTGGTGGAGATTGTAAAGGACTTGAATAAAATCATCTGCAACTCAATTTTTATGACATTTTACTTACCAAACAGGCAGGACTTTATGAACAATCTTACAACAATAATTCAAATATTACAATGCTTAAACAGTAGTAACAGTTCTGAGCTTCTAACGGAATTTATGGATGTATTCATTAACACATTATTTGCTTCATGACATTTCTATATTTCTATCTGTTGGTAAACGTACTCCCCTGAAACATAACTCCCCAGTAACAAGGGTACACTTCAACTAGACAGGCTCTTTTGACAGTTGAGGTAGGGCATGAAGATAGATTAGGCAATTTGTTTTGAGGGGCAGGGGTGCCTTTTAATCAAGTTTGAAGTGAAGGGTGTGGACTGATGCAATGGGATGCTGCCTCCAGCTCAGCAATCATTTTAATAAGACAGCAGTTTCCCAATTGTAACAAAAGCCATTTTAAATGTAGTCTGATTTTAATGAGAGATTCTGCAGAGTCAGGAAGAGGATGCATCTCATTATGTCACCCACAACAGCCTCTGACTGATAATACTTTGCTCCAATCTATTTTTCTCTTGAAGGAAGACAACATTAAGTAACAATCTGTGGTGGCACAAAGAGTGCCTCACCAATGCTGGGGAAAGGGAGGCAGCTTTGCGATAACTAAAAGGATTACTTGCAATGATTAGATTAGATTACTTAGTGTGGAAACAGGCCCTTCGGCCCAACAAGTCCACACCGCCCCACCGAAGCGCAACCCACACCATACCCCTACATTTACCCTTTACCTAACACTACGGGCAATTTAGCATGGCCAATTCACCTGACCTGCACATCTTTGGACTGTGGGAGGAAACGGGAGGAAACCGGAGCACCCGGAGGAAACCCACGCAGACACAGGGAGAACGTGCAAACTCCACACAGTCAGTCACCAGAGGTGGGAATTGAACCCGGATCTCTGGCGCTGTGAGGCAGTAGTGCTAACCACTATGCCACCGTGCCGCCCACACTTCTTTCACAAGCTCTAGACATCCCTTAATGCTTTGGAGCCAGAAGTACATTTTGGAAATAAACGAGAAGCACTGTAGCCAATTTAAATGCAGCAAGCTCCCAATACAAACAACATGATAAACAAGTGGCAGGTTAACTCTGTGTTAACACTACTGCCTCACAACGCCAGGGACCCAGGTTCTAACCCACCCTAGGACACTGTCAATGTGAAGGTTGCGCATTCTCTCTATGTGTGGGTTTCCTCCAGGTGCTCCAGTTTCCTCCCACACTCCAAAGATATAAAGGTTAGGTGGATTAACTAAGGTAAATTGCCCCATAGTGTCCAGGGAGGTGCTGGCTAGTTGGAAATGTGGGGGGAATCTGAGTGGGATGCTTTTCTGAGAGTGAGTGGACTCGATGGGCTGAATAGCCTGTTTCCACACTATAGGGATTCTATGAAGCATAAACCCTGCTTTAGTCAACAACAGCAAAAACAAATTGCTGGAAAAGCTCACCAGGTCTGGCAGCACTTGCAGTTTCAACTTTTATTCTTTTCAGTCAAGTCAGTTGAAAGATAAATATTAGAAAAGGTAACAGCTCCTTTCATGTCTAACTCTGAAAATGCAGCACCCCATTAGTACTGAACTGGCAACCAACCATAGGTGATGCTCTCAGTTCTCTGGCATGTGACAGCTCATATGAGAGATCAGGCCAAAATCAACTAATGTGGCACAAACAAGACAGCAAAAGCATAGCCTTCTCTCTACCCTATTTTATTTATTACTCAGATTTATTATATGACCACAAAAATAAGACATTAACACCTGGCATTCCATAGGATCAGGAGGAATATAGCAAGGAATTTAGGAGAAATTTTTACACCCAAAGGTGTTTTTTTGTTTAATTCACTCGTGGGGTGTGGGAATCACTGACAGGGTCAGTATTTATTGTCTATGCTGAGTAAACCTTGAGAAATTGCAAGAATGTAGAACTCACTACCACAGGTAAGAGCTGAGGTGAATAGTAAAAATGAATTCAAGGCCAAACCAGAAAAATGCATGAGAAAGAAAGTAATTGAAGGATATGTCAATGGGATTAGGAGAGGGGCAGGAGTTGGTCCATGTGGAGCACCAAGACCAGCACAGATTTGTTGGGCCAAATAGTCTATTGCCGTTATGTAATTTATTTTAACATGGTCCCTCTTATCAGTGGGGACTGCTTCAATCTGTAGACAATGAAACACCTTTCAAACCTTACAACAAAGGCAATTCCTCATACCTTGCATCAATATCCTGCTAAATCAATTGCTGCTCTGGCAATATGAATGATGCAATGTCCTAAGAATACAAAGACTGTCAAGTTATTAGCAGGGATTGAGGAAAGATTTATACAAATTTATACAATTTGCTGCACAAACAAAATCTCAAATACCTGATCATTAAATGCAATCATAATCAAAACTAGCTATGTTTCACGAATGCATCTTTTGTACTGTTTAAAAAAAATTACAGTGGTTTCAATCCTTGACTTTTCACTATTTTTCAGATTGCATATGAAGCAAATCTGACCGTGTCACTCAGGAGCTGCAAACTTATCTAACACTATTCCTCCCAACATCCTGGTTTCAACAAATTGACACAAAAATCGAAATCTTGATTTATCTTCAGTGGACAAATGTAAATCTGACAACATAAGCCTGAGTTGAAGAAAGAAGTTCTTGAGGTGCAAATGACAAAGGCACCTGTGTCTCTGTGTACATTTACTAGCCTCTTACCATTTAAAAAAATATTGTCTACGTATCTGTTTCTCCTATCAAAGTGGACAACCTAATTTTGCCATTTTTTTTTCCATCTGCAATGTTCCTGCCTGTCCACTAAATCTGACCAAATCTTCCTCAACACAAATTCCCGCTTAGCTTCGTATCATCTTCAAGTTTGGAATTATTACATTTGGCCCCCAACAGGTGTGAATATAGATCCTCATGGTTTCTCACTCATTACAGCCTGTCAACATAAGAAAGATGCATTTATTCCTGCCGTGTCATGGCAGTACATTACCTCATATCCTATCTGTTTTAATTTTATTTTAGCCAGCCTCCAGTGGTGAACTTTAATAAAAGACTTCTGAAAATCCAAGAATACTACATTCATCGACTTTCCTTTATCAATTTTGTTTCTAACATCTCAAAAGAACTTGCAGTTTTTAAAATATGATTTCTCATTTCCAAATCGATGCTGACCACACCCAATTGGTGTATCAGTTAGGTATTTACTTAACCCATTGTTTTGGCAGAGTGGTAGTGTCCCTACCTCTGAACGAGAAGACACAAGTTGAGGTTCCAACTGCTCTAGAGCTGTCTCATGACACATCCAAACAGTTGATTAGTAATTTCTAAGTTCAAGCATTTTCCTGACTACTGACGCAAGGCCAACGGGCTCATAGTTCAGTTTTTCTCTCTCGCTTCCTTTTTAAACACTGCAGAGACATTTGCCAACTTCCGATCTGCAAGAATCATTCCATAATCTAGAGAATTTTGGAAGAGAATCACCAATGAATTGACCATCTTTACAGCCATTTCCTTCACCTTCTGGGATAAAGACCATCAGGTCCTGGGGATTTAAGAATCTTTAGCCTCATTAATTTCTCCAGAACACACTTCTTACTAAAGCCAATTTTTTCTCACAAATGCTAATTTTCTCATTTTCTAATTTAAAATTTGAGTGAATCAATAGATAAGGCTAAACTAAATGCTGTGTCACAGCAATTGAAATAAAACACCTGATAATGCAAATAGCAGAGGCATAGAGATGTACAGCACAGAAACAGACCCTACGAGCTGATAGCCAATACAGAGGCATAGAGCAGGATGATATGGATCAGAACTGAATATTCAAAGGACAGGAAGTTAGACTCAGATGCACAGTCCAGAAGCAGACCTTCGGTCAAACTCGTCCATGCCGACCAGATGTCCTAAATAAATCTAGTCCCATTTGCCAACATTTAACCCATATCCCTCCAAACCCTTCCTATTGATATACCCACCCAGATGCCTTTTAAAATGCTGTAATTGTACCAGCCCTCACCACTTCCTCTGGTAGCTCATTCCGTACATGCACCACCTCTGTGTGAAAAAGATCCCCTTTTGGAAAAGTGTTAGGTATAGGTCTGTTAAATATTACACAACAGAAAGAGATGATCTGAGTTCAGAAAACTAGAATACAGTAGTAGTTTGGTTAGAGATGAGAAATGATAAAGGCAAGAAGCCTCCATGTGAGAGTTCTGCACAGGCTCCTTAACAGTAACTATATAGTGGGATAGAGTATAAAAGAGGAAATATTGAGAGCTCATCAAAAAGGTATGATAATCATGGAGAACGTTGACCTCCAGACAGATTGGAAGAGTGAGACAAGAAGAAACAAGGAGGACATTCAGTCCTTCAAGCCTACTCTTGCATTTAACAAGTATGACTAATCTACCACAGATGTCAACCCATTGAGTGCCAGTTCAGCATAATTGTCAACACCATGAAATTTCAAAAATGTATCTACCTCCTCTTTAATTACTTTGTGATCTAGCCTCTACAGATTCTCTGGGGTAGGGAATTTCAAACATTCATTCCCCTCTATAAGCCTTCTTCAGGGCTTATGCCCGAAACGTCGATTCTCCTGCTCCTTGGATGCTGCCTGAACTGCTGCGCTTTTCCAGCAACACATTTTCAGCTCTGATCTCCAGCATCTGCAGTTCTCACTTCCTACTGGTTCTAGACCCCCCACTCTGAGAAACAGCAACTCAGCAAGTACTTTCATATGTTTCAATAAGTTCACCTGTCATTCTACAAAATTCCAATGAGTACAGGCCCAGCCAAATATCGCAGTCCTTCCATACCCAGTATCAGGTTAGTGACCCTTTTCTGGTCGGCCTCAGATGTGACTATATCCTTTCTTAGACAAGGGGGCCAAACTTATTGCAGTATTCCAGCTGTGATCTGGCCAGCATCTTGTATGGTTTGAGCAAGACTTGCTTGTTTATATACTCCATTCCCTTTGAAATAAAAGCCAACTTTTATTTTGCCTTCCCTATTACCTGCTAAATTTGCACCTAACATTTTTTTTACATACATGGATCATCTTTATCCATTTAAACTCTACACTTCCTGACAAAGTGCCTAAATCACATTTTCCTAATCACCTCACTTATCCCTTAGTCATGGTCACTATTTGACTTCCCAACTACTTTTGCTTCATGTGCAAACTTGGCAACAGCATTTTAATTCCCCTCCTCCAAGGTACTAATACGAACTGTGGCCCCAGTGACAGTCCGCCAGTTACAGAGTACCATGCTGAAAATGCCTTCATCCAGCTTTGTAATTTTGGGTCAGCGCTTAGGAGTTGACCAGTATTTGCCATTCACTTTAAAAAATAAATTTAATTCCTAATGGACAAAAGATGGGTGAATGTTTCTTGAACTCAGATTCAAAATGATGGGCGAGCTTGATTACCTGTGTCACATACATAGTCATAGAGATGTACAGCACAGAAACAGATCCTTCGGTTCAACTTGTTCATACCAACCAGATAGCCAAACCTTATCTAGTCCCATGTGCCAGTATTTGGCCCATATTCCTCTACACCCTTCCTATTCATGTACCCATCCAGATGGCTTTTAAAACTATAATTGTATCAGCCTCCACCACCCTAAACCTATGCCCTCTAGTTCTGGATTCCCCCAACTCCAGGGAAAAGACCTTGTCTCTTTAGCCTATCCATGCTTCTCTTGATTTTTATGAATCTCTACAAGGTCACCCCTTAGCCTCTGATGCTCCAGGGAAAATAGCCTCAGCATATTTAGCATCTCACTATAGCTCAAACCCTTCAACCCTGGCAACATCCTTACAAATAGGAACAAAACCCCTAGATGGAATTTGATGAGAAGTCATGTCAAAGCTTTGCAGAAAATAAAAGCTCACTGAATGGGGGTAACATCTTGGCATGGGTAGGAGATTGACTAGCTAACAGGAAGTAATACATAGGCATAAATGGCCTTTTTGTGTTGAGTGAATTGCAACAAATGATGTGTCACAGTGCTCGGACCTCAACACCTCACAGTTTAAAAAAGACTTGAATGAAGGAACCAAAAGGTGTGGTTGCTAAATTTGCTGATGACAGAAAGGTATTTATAAAGGTAGGTTATGAAGGCATAAAAGTTTTGAAAGTATTTTCTATTTTTATTTTAAATAAGTGAACATAAGCAGGCTACAAGGGATATGGAAGGCTAAGGGAATGGGTAAAGATCTGGAAAAAAAAGAGAAAAATGTGCAAAACGTTGCATTTGTCCAGTCTGGAGCAATCACATTAGCCATGATCTTACTGAATGGTAAAGCAGGCTCAAGGAATCAAGTGGTCTGCTTCTGCTCCTAATTTATATGCAGATCCCCATGAGCCTTCAGGAGATGGGCGGACCTGTTAAGTGGGAAGAAACCGTGAATTTTTACTGAGCCATTTAATGGCTGCTGAGATAAACTTTCAACCTGGTGCAATACGAGAACATGCAGAGCAAAAGATCCAATGTTGAGCCTGTCATGTTAACCAGCTTTGAGAGAAAAGTATCAAGCAGATCTCTAACTCCTGATCATTAACTACTGATTCCTGCTGAGTAACCATAAACATGGTCCACATGAAAGGATCACTGAACATCGCAGCTCTCAATAAGCCAATACGTTGAGGAGACGATGGGATTATAGAGGGACAAAGCAAGAATGCTTTCTCAGCACATTAGGAAATAAAGACATTTGAACAATTTCACTCATGACTGCTGAACTTAAACTAACACCTACAAAGCTTTGTAATTAAACGGTTAGATTGACAGCAAGATCTCGTCAAAGCAGAAATAACTCCAGATATCCCTGAGGAAATGGATATTGAGCATTTCTAAAGTAAATGCTCTTAAATTCTGGATTTAGCTGCAGTTTGTAATGATTTTCCTCCGGTGCTCCGGTTTCCTCCCACAGACCAAAAATGTGCAGGTTAGGTGAATTGGCCATGCTAAATTGCCCGTAGTGTTAAGTGAAGGGATAAATGTAGGGGAATGGGTCTGGGTGGGTTGCACTTCGGTGGGTCGGTGTGGACTTGTTGGGCTGAAAGGCCTGTTTCCACACTAAGTAATCTAATCTAATCTAAAAAAACTCCTTGATCAACTGACCTTCATGTCAGAGGCAACTGAACGTAACGCTATGAAGGCTACAACCTTATTACTGAAGAATTCAACATACTATCCTCATGAAATTACACAGCTCCCAGTACTGAAAGGGCAAAGTGATAAAACAATGATTTAGCACACATATTAAGGTTTTAAGTAGTTTCACTACAATTGCAATTTTCTGGTGCTGAGTGTCAACAAGGTCCAGTCATTCTGACTATCCGAAGCACCGCATGAAAATTCGTCACATTTGAGGCTCTGTCACCACTTACTGTCCGCAACCCATTTCACTTACTCCCTGCAAAGTACAGGTGAAATTAAAGGATGGAAGATTTTTACACTGATGCTTGAACCTGAAGAAAAATCTACCGAAGAACTGAGAGAAACACTCCAGAAGAATCAGGATATTAGAGGCGCTGGAAAATGTGCAAAAAAAATTACAGAATGAGACCAGAACTCAGAGATCTTATTGATCAGAAAAGGCTTAACAGACCAGTGCTCTGATCTCTAAAAATAAGAGAAGAATGAGGGGTAACCTGATAGAGATTTTTATAGTTACAAAATGTTTGACAAGGTGGACACAGAGGGTGTTTCCCTCTATTGGAGGCTAAGTTTCAGGACTGTTAAGATAGCCAACAATGTATCCGACAGGGAATTCAGGAGCTTAGAAGGTATGAAATAGGAGACATGGATAAGACCAATACAATATATTCGTCAATAGGTTTCCAAATCCAGACGATGGTGGACAAAGCTTCTGGTGACTGCAAGCCACGTGCTCTAGCCAGTTTTTATGAAAATCGCAGGTGGCAGGGGCAAAGAGGAGATGTCCAATTTTTACAGTACACAGCTAGATGAGGAATGAGGGCCTACTGTCTTCAGCCTTGTATTTTGCCAGCAAACCGTGTTGGTGCCAGGACTGGGAGCAGAATCTGTGAATCAGGTCTCTTCTACCATTGTCTCTGGAGTCAGCACAATTCCATGAAAATACAGGCCTGGAGCTCTCAGCTTTCAGACATCAGAATCTAGACTACCATTGTAAGGAGGAGAACCGGAACGTGGCCTTTATATACTTATGAGCTTTATATTTAAAGAAATGCACATCATATAACCTACAACGCCAATTTAATAAACATAGGTTTCAACCTGAATGGAGGACAGATGAGTTTCCCCCATTAAAGTAAACCAACTGCACACAATGAAACAGTAGACTGATAGACAAACATGCAACTACCAGAGCCATTGATTTGAAACCTGTTGGTTAGCTACAACAGAGCCTGAGATTTTCCTGAGTTTTCTGACATTTTCGAATGTATCCTCAGCCTTCAGAACATACTTTGCTGCCTTACAAATGCACTGGGAAAGTTCAATTTGTCACTTGTTTATCCGACAAATCAAGCAGAGGAGTGCAAGGTCCAGTTCCCTGCCAAGTTTACAGTACTGAGCTTAAAGGATAAGCACATCACACAAAGCAGCAAAGGTATAGTTTGGGAAGTTGTTTTAAATGAAATAGGTCTGCTGAGGAAATTTCCTCAAACAACCTTCTCTTGCTAAAGTAATTAACACGGGACTCTGTTTATGTGGAATCCTATTACCGACACACAATATGGGACCCTGTTTTCGTTATTTGGTATTCATGATGTATTCCTATCAAAAGGACTTTCTTATAGGTATTTGGGCTAAACAGCAATTAACACAGGGGCTCCATTCATCTGTACTTATCAGAGACTTCCTACAACACTAACATTTAACTGAACTAGCCAAACAAATAATGGGCTGGAAGACCAGATGAAACACTGAATTCTGTGGTGAGTAACTCATCACCTGACTCTCCAAAATCTCTCTCTGGGATCTAAAAGGCACAAGTCAAGACTGTGATGAAACACTCACTCGTTCATTCCTGGATAAGTTCAGTTCCAGGAACACTCGAAGTTAAACATCATTCAGGACAAAACAGCATCATTCAGCACATGAAGCGCACACTCCCTTTATCAGCCCCACACAATGACAAAACACACTGCAGTAACTCACTAAGGCTCCTGTGACAGCACCTTCCAAATCTGTGACCTCTCGCATCTACAAGGACAAGGCAGATGATGTATGGGAACTCTATCACCTGTGGTTCTTCCTCAAAGCCACTCACCATCCTTACCTGGAAATATATCAATGTTCCTTCAGTGCTTGCTTGATCAAAATTCTGGAATGCACTCGAACAGCACTGTGCACATACCTTTATGGTAATGGATTGCAGTGACTCAAGGAGATGGTCACCATTACCTTTGCAAGGGATATTAGGAATGGGCAAGAAATACTGGCCTTGCTAGTGATGGAAAAAAAAAATCCTCATGTTCTATTAGAGACTTGTCAGCATCCTGTTTATCTCAGCTCTGATGCAGGCATCTCGGTTCAGTAACTCTGAATGCCTTTAGCCTCCAAGCCATCTCACAGCAACTGTGGCAGTAGTTATAGGCATAATAACAGCCATCGTATTTATTGAGCATTCGTATGCTGAGAGGTATGCAATCTTTCACGGCAACCAGTGATAAGATAGGAGTGTGGTCTGGAAGACTAATCAGGAAACAATCAAACTGACACCACTGTTCTTGCATTCTGTAAAATGCCTAAAAACACTTAAAAAGCATTTTTTAAGAACAAAACAGAATAATGATACTTATGTCCAAGAAAAATATATGTGCTGTTCAAAGGAATAAAAGATGAACTATATTGTATACAGGAGAATCTGTCAATGGAGCATTCTTTAAAATATTCATTCGTGGGATATGGGCGTCACTGGCAAAATCAGCATCTGTTGCCCATCTGCAAATGCTCTTGACAGCAGAGTGTCTTGCTCAGCCAATTCAAAGGATAGTTAAGGGCCATATTGCAATGGCTCTAGAGTCACATATAGAAGAGACTAGGCATGGGCAGCAGACTTACTACCCAGAAGGATATTAGTGAGATGGATAGGTTTATGCGACAATCTGGCGCTCATGGTTACCAATATTAACACTAACATTTTATCCACAAGTTATTATTTAAAAATCTGAATTTAAATTCCATAGCTGCTGTCAATATCAAGTCTTTGAATTACCAGTCAAGTAACATAATGACTACGCTACAGTTTCAAACTTGTCAGAAAAGATCAAGCCATAGGGCTTATTAAAGATTTTAGAGAGGTGCAAGCATTCACCTTCTGATTTCACTGAACCACAGAACTCTTTCAGTGGAGGAGGCCATTCAGCCCATTGTGTCTATAACCACTCTTCAGTGAAAATTATGACTGTGCCATTTTCCTGCTTTTGTCCCCGTACCCTTGTGCAAAGTTTCTATTTAAATAATCATCCAATACTCTCTTGAATGCCTCAATTGACCACCTCTCCACCACACTTCCAGGCAGTACATTGCAAACCAGAACCACTTGCATGCAAAAGATTTTTCTCATTTTATATTTGTTAGATTTGCAAATCATTTTCAATCTGCACCTTTGCATTCTTGATATTTTTCTGACGAGGAACAGATTCTCCTTATTGACTCTATCTAGATCTCTCAAGATTTTGAAAACTTCTATCAGTTTGCCTTTTAACTTTCTTCTTTCCAAGAACAACAGAGCTAACCTCTCTAATTTATCATCATAACTGAAGTTTCACATGCCCAAAACCTCAGCAAATCTCTTCTATACTGTGTCCACAACCTTATAATGTGGCACCCAGAACTGTACAACAATTTTGCTTTGCAAACCAACATGTCACTAAGTGGATGCAATAACAAATTTTGTGACAAACACCTTTAAAGTGGATGCTGGTAAGTACACATTTGTAATTCTCCACCCAAGGAGGCTACAGATACTCAGTTGGTATATTCAAGACTGAGATTGACAGATCTTTCAACAACTAGGCAATCAAGGGACATGGGAGATAGTGTGATAAAGGGCAACTGCGATAGAAAGTCGGCCACGATCTTCCTGAACCTCAGAGCATTTAAGGGTTGCTGCAAAGGCCTAATCCTAATTCATAGAAACACAGTGTAAAGCAGACCATTCGGCCCATCGAGTCCACACCGACCCTCTGAACAGCATCCCATCCAGACACCTCCCACCCCCCCACCCAATCCTCATAACCCTGCATTTCCCATGGCTAACCCACCTAACCTACACATTCCTGCACACTATGGGCAATTTAGCACTGCCAATCCACCTAACCTGCATATCTCTGGGCTGTGGGAAGAAACCCACCTGGAGTAAACTCACACAGACACAGGAGAATGTGCAAACTCCACGCAGACAGTCGCCAGAGGGTAGAATCGAACCGAAGTCACTGGCACTATGAGGCAGCGGTGCTAACCACTGAGTCACCAAATTCTTACATTCCTTTCATCACTATAAAATAAGGGTATTGTGATACGATAAAGTAAATTAAGTTCAGAAAATACTGTGTTACACGTGTACACCAGCAAAACTATGATTCACAGATCAGTTGGGCCAAATGTTCTGTTTCTTTGTTACAAATTCTAAATAAATATCTATGAATATCTGCAATCTACAGAAAGTTTAAATTATTTACAAGCTTATTGCACCTCCAGCATATGGCCACAGGCAGGATTTTGAAGCAAATCTTTCTTCCCCTGTTTCAAACCACTGCTCATAATTTGCACAAATTCACTGCAAAGAAACCAGGTACCCTCAGTGTATCACATCCCATGCATTAAAAAAGATGAAGTAGTTATGAAAAGTGCTCATGAAAATAACTAATTTCTCACTATACACTTGCGTTGGGAAGAAATGTATTTGGGGAAGACAAGACAAATAAGATAGGGATGCTATTTGAAAAGCCTCTCTTCACAATGCCAACATCCAAATGTGCAACGAGATAATTTTGGAATGCAATAGCATTGTTTTGCGAAGAACATTTTCATTTTTTCCCCAAAATTGCAGCCAATAGTTGCATTGAAATTGTTGGCCTGGGCAGAGAAATGCCTTGCTCCTTATGAACTGTGACTAGGGCGTCTTCAACATCACCTCATCAGTTCAAACCTCTCATATATTGATGCTCTCATCAACACCCTTCCTGAACATTGCACTTGAGCTTCAAGTGTCAGTCTAGTTTATAGAAATAAGCCTTAATCTAAAAAAAAAGAGACAGCCGTGCAGTCATAGAGATGTACAGCATGGAAACAGACCCTTCAGTCCAATGCTTCCATGCCGACCAGATATCCTAAATTAATCTAGTCCCATTTGCCAGCATTTTGCCCATATCCGTCTAAACCCTTCCTGGTCGTATACCCATCCAGATGACTTTCAAATGCTGTAATTGTACCAGCGCCCACCACATCCTCTGGCAGCTCAATCCATAAACACGGACCACCTTCTGTGTGAAATAGGTGATCCTTAGGTCCCTTTTAAATCTTTCCCCCCTCACCCTAGACTTATGCCTTCTAGTTCTGAACTTCCCCAACCCAGGGAAAAGAACTTGTCTATTTATTCTCATCTGAGACAGGAAAAGTACTGAGTAGAACTTTCCTATTCCTTTATCAAATTGAATTAAACCCAATCTTCCATTACTTACAAATTCAAAGTCCCCATCCTGCGGTACCTTCCAGTTATCAGAGGAGTTCTGAAGTGCGTTGCGATTACCGTGACTGTTTGCTGGGTTTTCTTTCTCTTTCTGTTCAAAGTACTCCAGGAAGGATGGTTTGCTTTGCTGCACGGTCTCCTCATTTCCTGTTTCGTAATATATATTAAAAAAAAGACGGAATTAAAAGGCAGCAAAGGAATGGAAAAGCCTCAGTAGTTAAACTGAATATTCAGTATAGAGCAATATTTCAGATTGCAAAATGAACACTGCAGCTCTGTATGCCAAACACAGACTTAAAATGAGTGGAGATTTATGGAATGCTCACTTTCATTCTTATCCCTCTTAAGAAGTCAACTTATGTAGGAGGGGGCAGTCAGCCTAAAACATGTTCCTGAAGAGGACACTTCTGCAGAGTTATGAGAAAAGCCTGGTGTCTGTTACGAAATTGGATGTTCCTTTCAAAAGGAGCAGCACTGACTTGATGGTTAACAGGCCCCCATTTTGTGCTGGGGAGAATATCAGACAGCTGTTGTCCATATGATCGCACTTCATGCCATCTGTTCTTCATAAATCACAGAAGGAGGACATTGCTGGCTACAAAGTCAGTGATGGACCAGATTCCTGTATCTCAAGAAAGGCGCAAGGTGAAGAACAGGAGGAAAAATAAAATGTATCAGTATGTGTTAGGCAGGGGTACCGGAACCAGGCAGGTAGATGGAGTTAAGATACAGATCAACTGTGACCGAACTGAACTGAGATACACGTCCTGAGGAACTAAAGAAATGTGCATCTACGAAGTGTACTGAAATACCAATTTCAATACCACAGATCTCCCCACACAGCTGAATTCACCACCTGACTGCGCATCCCACATCCCTCCCTCACCACCCACTGCAGAATCCCAACAACTTTTAAGCCTCAAAATAGGGTCACACAGTGAGAAGGTTTGGGAAGCATTGATCTAAGCTCTTGAATCACTCCCTTCAACCTCTGACTCTTTTTCCTCCTCCAAGGTGTTCATTAAAACTGACATCTTTGACTAAACTTTTGGTCATCTGTCCTGATATCACCTTATGTGACTCAGTGACAGATTTTGCTTTATAATATTCCTCCAAATTACCTTGGGACCTGATGTTGCTTAGTTTTGGCCCATTCCCATGTTGGGATAGCAATGCTCCGAGAGTTGGGAGGATGGGGGGTTACTACTGCTGCCTGAGAACATGCGACTCCATGTGAGTCCCACCCTGCAGTTTGGAAAGCTCTGGCATAAGATCTACATATGAGTGCCAATAAAGAGCAATCTGAATCAGGAATACAGGATGAGTGCATGAAGTGAAGAGGTTCACTATTCAATGTTAAAAAAGGTGAGTAGCTACACATCGCCAGATTGTAATCCAACAGGTTTGTTTCAGATCACAAGCTGTCAGAGTGCTGCTCCTTTGTCAGGTGAAGTCAATGTAAAGAAGTGATTGATGTTTATAACAAAACTCTGACAGGATAGTAGTGACAGGTTGCTTCAATTAGAGATATATTAGAGGGAGACCATTCAGAGACCACATCCATCGTGCCTGGTTTCTGATATTTCACATCCTAAAGCTGACCACTGCTATGTGCATCCAAACTTGCAAGTCTCATTCACCCATCACCCTCTCTACTGACATTAGCTCCCAGTCCAGTTGCATTTTAAACATCTTAATATTGCTTTCAAACAACTGCCACAGTTTACATGGTACATCCGATGCTTCAAAATATTTCATTTTGAGAAGTAAAAGGGTGGCACGGTGACTCAGTGGTTAGCAATGCTGCCTCACAACACCATGGACCCAGGTTCAATTCCAACCTCAGGTGACTGTCTGCGTGGAGTTTGCACATTCTGCCCGGGTCTGCATGGGTTTCCCCCCACCGAGTGCTCTGGTTTCCTCCTGCAGGCCAGGTGGATTGGCCATGGTAAATTGCTCCGACTGACCAGGGATGTGCAGGGTAGTTGGGTTGGTCATGGGAAATACAGGGTTATAGGGAGGGGGGTCATGGGGCGGGTCTGAGTCAGTTTCTCTTCAGAGGGTCAGTGTGGACTCGATAGGCCAAATGGCCTGCTTCCACACTGTAGGGATTCTATGAATATCCCAATATTATCCAACAGCTTGAATTATGAGCTGACTGAAATCTGAATTTTCTACAGTAGTTAGCATGTTACACTGCTCTACAATCACCCAGAGGAAGAAGCTAATTGGCAAAATTCAGTCCTTCATTCATCAAAATAAATGCACACGCAGGAACACAAACATGTGAAGATAACGAGAATCGGGGCGGTAAAGCCTATTATTCTTCTTTAACTATGTCAAAACACAATGGACACTTGTCAAAAAAGGCAAAAAATTAAAATTTGATTGGGAACTGTGAATGCAGTTAAAATTTCCAATTTCATTCTTAAAATAATTTGCATTGCTTCTTAATTTCATTATGGGGCTAGGCCACCGAAATTCCTTATTTACATTAATTACTAGACCATTTTTGTACGATCCCTCTTGCAGTTCAATGAAATAAAATTTAAAACTCTGCCTGATACAGGAGCGGGAATTTCTAGTTTGGCATTCTGAAAGTTTGTGTACGCGAGCTTGCCAGCTCATACAACTCTGTCATGCTTTCAATGCAGCACCAGGGCAAATGATGATAGCAGCCAAGAGAGCACAAGTTTACACAAAGATAAACTACAGGTGGTGGTCACTTGGTCCAAGCTGCCTATGTTAGTCCTTTAAAAGCTTTAAGAATGCTCATTTCAGCATTCTTCACCAAGCAACTATCACTATATGAAATGGACGATCAGCTTAGCTGCAAAGGCAAAAACAGGTCTGATTTACAAAAATAATTCATGGAATGCGGGTATAGCTGGCTAGGACAGCACTGAATGCTCATCCCTGATTGACTAGAGGGCAGTTAAAAGTAAGCTATCTTGCTGTGGGCCTAGAACTATATGTAGGCCAGACCCAGTGAGGATGATGGACATCCTTACCCAAAGGATACGAGTAAACCACATGGATTTTTACAACAAATCAACAGTTGATACATACACCAATAATCTAGCCACTTTTGTGTGACTGGTTCAAAGAAATGAGAGTTTTGTTCCAGAATACGGATCTTAAATAAGCCAACCATCTTCACCACACATAGCTAACATATGATCTCAGCTTATTATAACTCTAAAAATTCACACTCAAGTGGGAAATAACAGGTTCCTAAATCATGACCAATTGGTAATAGGAAACATGGAATATCGGAATAGGCCACTCAGCCATTCAGTATGATCTTGGCTGATCATCCAACTCAGTCACCTATTCCCACTTTCTCCCCATACCCTTTGATCCCTTTAGCCCCAAGAAATCCATCCAAGCCCGATCTAACTGACATAAAGTTGGAGTCCAAAAGGTTTATTTGAAATCACATGCTTTCAGAATGCTGCCCCTTAGTCACCTGATTTCAAATAAACCTGTTGAACTATAAACTGGTATCATGTGACTTCTGACTATATCTAACTCCTTGAAAACATCCAACTGCTTTCTGTGCCCGACAATTCCACAGGCTCAGAAGAAATTTCTCATTTAAGTCCAAAATGGCCTACGCCCTAACCTGGTTCTATAAAGCAGTTACCAATAATAAATGTGAAAGAGCAGCATTCCTGCAGTAAACAAAGCGTTAATTTAGAAACACAGCACACTGACTAAATCTACCAATGTCATTTCTCATTGCAGATAACTACTATAAACTACATTCTGCAAAATAACTAACAAACCCATGTCCATCTCTGGCAGCATCAACACTGATTTCAGTTAAAACCAACTGTCAGCAGGTGGAATTATCGTGTGACCACACTTAACAGGCATCTTCCAAACTGGGATTTAGCCAAGTGCATTGGGATGTTAGTGAGCTTTGAAAAGATTTGTAGCTCAGGTTGAGGTTCTGGATGTAAGTTTGCTCGCTGAGCTGGAAGGTTCATTTTCAGACATTTTGTCACCACAGGAAATGAAGTTACCAACCCAAGGAAAGCTAAGCACAAACAAAAAGTGAGTCACAAACACCAGTACTTCACCGGAGACTCACTGATGTTACCTAGTACGGCGACAAAACGTCAGAAAACAAACCTCCCAGCTCAGTGAGCAAGCTTACATCCAGCAATGGGATGTACTCATACTGTGTCCAATTAAAGTACTGAAAAATGCCCTTTGATACGATGGCAAATTCTGCTCTTCCTAACTCCAAAAGTGTATTGAGTTGTATAACACAGATGGCGTGGATTAGAAATCACAAAGATGAAAGAGAAAGCGAGCGCAAGAGAGCGAGAAATGCTTTCCAAGCCTGCATTGGTTTTATAATATTTTTCATAAGAATTTGTATTGCTTTATACTTGGTTTTGTCATTTGCAGATTTCACGACTCCATTCCTCACCTGATTAGTCTCCTATATCCCTCTGTAAACTCTCATTGGTTTTGCTGCTTGAAGCCAAATCAACAAGTGTCAAAGAACAAAGAAAATGTACAGCCCAGGAACAGGCCCTTCGGTCCTCCAAGCCTGAGCCGATCCAAATGTTGTCTAGAGGAATTAAGGGCTACGGGGAGAACGCTGGTAAGTGGAGCTGAAATGCGCATCAGCCATGATTGAATGGCGGAGTGGACTCGATGGGCCGAATGGCCTTACTTCCACTCCTATGTCTTATAGTCTTATGGTCTTAAATGTATTGTCTAAACCTGGCGGTCAATTCCTAAGCATCTGTATGCCTCTGCTCCCCATCTACTCATGCATTTGTCCAGACACATCTTAAATGAATCTACCGTGCCTGCCTCTACCACCTCTGCTGGCAATGCATTCCAGACGCCCACCACCCTCTGTGTAAAGTACTTGTCATGTTTATCCCCCTTAAACTTTTCACCTCTCACCTTGAATGCATGACCTCTCATTATTGAATCCCTCACCCTGGGAAAAAGCTTATCTCTATCTACCCTGTCTATACCCTTCATGATTCTGTAAACCTCAATCAGGTCCCCCCTCAATTTTTTTTTTCTAATGAAAACTATCTTAACCTACTCAACCTCTCTTCATACAGAGCACTTTCCATACCAGACAACATCCTCGTAAACCTTCTCCGCACCCTCTCCAAAGTGTCCACATCCTTTTGGTAATGTGGCGACCAGAACTGTACACAGTATTCTTAATGTGGCTGAACCAATGTCTTGTACAATTTTAACATGATCTTCCAGCTCTTATACTCAATACCCCATCCAATGAAGGCAAGCATACTATATGCCTTCTTGACCACTTTATCCACCTGTGCAGCAACCTTCAGGGTACAATGGACCTGCACTCCCAGATCTCTCTGCCCATCAACTTTTCCCAAGGCTCTTCCGTTCATTGTATAGTTTGCTCTAGAATTAATCTTGCCTAAATGCATCACCTCACATTTGTCTGGATTGAAAGCCATCTGCCACTTTTCTGCCCAACTCTATCTATATTCTCCTGTATTATCGGACAGGCCCTTATGCTTTCTGCTACTCCACCAATCTTTGCGTCATCTGCAAACTTGCTGATCATACCAACAGCACCCTCTTCCAGATCATTTATGTATATCACAAACAACAGTGGCCCCAGCACTGACCCCTGTGGAACACCACTGGTCACCTTTCTCCATTTCGAGAAACACCCTTCAACTACTATGTCTCCTGTTGCTCAACTAGTTCTTTATCCACTGAGCTAGAACACCCTGCACACCATGTAACTTCACTTTCTCCATTAGCCTACCATGGGGAACCTTACCAAACGCCTTACTAAAGTCCATGTATAAGACACCAACAGCCCTTCCCTCATCTATCAACTTGGTCACTTCCTTGAAGAACTCTATCAAGTTGGTAAGGCAGAATCTCCCCTGCACAAAACCATGTTGCCTATCACTAATAAACCCATTCTTTTCTAAATATAAATAGATCCTATCCCTCAGTATCTTCTCCAGCAACTTTCCCACCACTGACATCAGGCTCACTGGTTTGTCGTTACCCAGATTATCCCTACAACCCTTCTTATACAGGGGGACAACATGAGCAACCCTCATTAGTCACATTTACACTTGCAGGGAGATACAAGGTAGAATGTGCAAACTCCACACAGATAGTCACCCATGGCTGGAATTGAACCTGGGTCCCTGGTACTGTGAGGCAGCTGTGCTAACCACTGAGCCACTGTGCCACCTTATTGTATTATTTGTTGCAAATTCCTAAACGCACTGTCTGATCACAAACTTAAATACATTGCAAAGTTTATAAGGCATTGGAGCAGACGTAGGCCATTCAGCCCATCAAGTCTGCTATTACTCAATCTGTTCATGGCTGAGCTAATCATTCTCCACATGGAGTTTGCACATTCTCCCCGTGTCTGTGTGGGTTTACTTCGGGTGCTCCGGTTTCCTCCCACAGTCCAAAAATGTGTAGGTTAGGTGAACTGGCCATGCTAAATTGCCTGTAGTGTTAGGTGAAGGGGTAAATGTAGGGGAATGGGTCAGGGTGGGTTGCCCTTCGGAGGGTCAGTATGGACTTGCTGGGCTGAAGGGCCTGTTTCCACACTAAGTAATCTAATCTCTACTATTTCCTTATAATTCTTGAATCCGTTATTAATTAATAATTTCTCTTATCTCAGTTTTGAATAAACTTAACAATCCAGCCTCTATCACCCTCTGGGATAAAGAATTCTACAGGTTCACTACCATCTGAGATAACAAAATCCTCATCTGTGAATTTCGTGAGTGCATCCTCATTCTGAGATTCTGCCCACTCTCCTCATCTATCCTGTTAACTGCCCTAAGTATTTTGTATGTTTCAATGAAGCAGTCTCTCATTCTTATAAACTCCAATGAGTACAGACCCCAATCTACTCAACCTCTGCTCAAATAAAATCAATCCCTATGTACCTGGGATCTTCTGTAAACAACTGCCAATGCCAATACGTCTTTCCTGTAAAAAGGGTACCTAAACTGTTCACAGTATTTGAGCTGCGGTCTGACTAGTCCTTTGTACAGTTTTAGAATTTTTAAAAAATATTCCATTCCCTTTCAACTAAAGGCAAACGTTCAACATGCCTTCCCGATTACCTGAACTTGTATGCTAGGCCTTTGTGATTTATGCACAAGGGATTCCAAATCCCTTTGTGCTACAACAGTTTTTCTCTATTTAAATAACACTCAGTCCCTCAATTCTTTCCAAGTGCATACCCTCAGATTTCCCACATTATATTTCATTTACCCAGCTTTTGCCCCCTCGCGTAAACTGTCTATGCCCCTCTGTAGACTGTGAGAAAGTGAGGACTGCAGATGCTGGAGACCAGAGTTGAAAAGTGTGGTGCTGGAAAAGCGCAGCAGGCCAGGCAGCATCCGAGGAGCAGGAGAATTGACGTTTCGGGCATAAGCCCTTCTTCAGGAATCCGTAGACTGTGCCATCCTCACCACTTGCGTAGCCACCTATTTTACATCATCTGCAAATATTGGCTTTATATGCTCATTTATCCCATCTAAGTCATTAATATAGTTTTTAATACTTCTATCACGCATATATTTTATTAAATCCCCTTTCATAAAATAATTCATAATTTGAAAATGCCTTGGCTAGCTTTCACCATTTCCTCTTGTATTATATTATCATTTTGTTGCTGAGCCTTGTAGGGCCTCAAAGTTATAAAGGAGAGTTTTTGTTTTTATTTCTCAGTTGTAGATTCGCAAAATATTCCATAATGTTTCCCTAGAAGCCATGAAGCAAAACAATGAATTAACTTCACAGCCCTTAACAGCAGCTGCCTTATCGCTAAAGATAAAAACCCAACCCACCACTTCAAAAGAAAATTGTGAAATGGAAAACACTAGGGCACCTTCATTACTTGTTACAATGTCTCATTTTTAAATCATACACCAATTTATCTCTAATCCTAATGGCAGGCAGCGAAGAACTGCTCTGCCATTTAATAAGATCATGGTAACCTCAGCTTCACATTGCTGCCCAACTTGATAACCTTTCACCCCTTGCTTACCAAGAATCTGTCTACTTCTGCTTTCAAAATAGTTTGCATCCACAGGAAGAGGAAGAGAGCTCCAAAGACTCAGACTCTCAGAAAAATTCTCATCTGTCTTAAATGGCAACCACTGATTTTTAAACAGTGACTTCTAGTTCAACATTCCATCACTAGCTGTATGACCCTTTCCACAGCCAATCAAGATCACTTGAGATTTTATATATTTCAATCAGGTGCCTCTAATCCTTCAACACTCCAGAAGATACAAAACGAGCACATCTAATTTTTCTTTGATGTAGGGGTGCAAGCCAAACTTTACCTGACTTTGAAACAGCATTCTGAAAAGGTTGCGATCCCAAATAAACTTGAAGGACTATAAGCGGGTGTCATATGACTTTGGACTTTAACTTTAACTTTTCCTTGAAGACAACTTGTCCATACTATGTATTAGTCTAGTAAATCTTCTTTGCACTGCTTCGTAAATGTTTAATGTTATTCCTTGAATAAGGAGACCAATACTATGCCTGATATGGTCTCACCCTGTATGACTGAGCACCACCTGGCACCACAGCTTTTACCATTAAAAACAGCCAAAGCAACAACCTGGAACTGATACCATCACCTGCCTGTTCCACACCAACATGGCTTGCACATGAACTAGACACCATTTTGGCCCCCATATTGTAATAATATTATAAAGGCAGTGGAGCAAATGAAAAAAAAATTGCAAGAATGGTACCAGAACTGAGAAGTTACACCAACTAGTACAAAGGTTTTATCTCCTAGAAAAGAGAACGCTGAATGTTGACCGGATGGATCTTTAAAAATACCAAAAGTACATGGTAGGGTAATGTCACAACACAATCGGGAATGCTGATAATTGAACTGCACTATTCCACATGCCATCACAAACGTGCAACCAGCCTATTAAACCACAAAGATGATCAATTTCAAAAAACTGAAAGAACTGTTGGAAGTCAAAAAGGAAAACAGAAATTGCTGGAAAAACTCAACAGATCTGGCAGTATCTGTGGAGAAAAAGCAGAGTTAATGTTTCAGGTCCAGTGACCCTTCCCTATACAGGTTATGCAGAAGATGGGGTGGTGGTGAGGATAGGAGGGAGCATAGAGGAGTAAACGATAGGTGGAGATAGAGCCCAAAGAGAGAGTAAACCAGTTGGACACACAAAAGGTTGGGTAAAGGTCAGCGTGGGAGAATGAATAGCTGCTAATGGGGACTATCAATTGCCGAAAATAGGTCGTGCGTGGTAGCAGCCCACGTGATGACAAGGCCTGGTGTGGGGGTGTTGGGGTAAGGACATAGGGAAGGTTCTGAGGTTTTAAAATTGTTGAACTCGATATGGAGTCATGAAGGCTGCACGGTATCCACTAGGAAAATGAGGTGCTGTTCTTTCAGTTTGAGTTTGAGTTGAGCTTCACTGGAGCACTGCAGCAAGCCTGAGACAGTGATGTTGGAACATGGTCATGTGTTGAAGTGGCAGGCAACTGGAAGATCATTTTTACAGACAGAAAACGTAGGTGTTCTGCAAAGAGGTCACCCAGACTATGCTTTGCTTCCCCAATGTACAGGAAACTACATTGTGAACAACGAATACAGTAGACTGGATTGAGTGACATGCAGGGAAAGCACTGCTTCACCTGGAAGGTGTGTCTGAAGTATCCAGAAAAACATTATCAAATTTTAACAACAAGGGATAGCTTAAGTGCATTTGGGCTTGGGAGGAAAAAAAAGTGGTTTATGCAACTATAAGAAAAATCTGGACCATGGAATGGAGGATCTTTTTAAACAGGTCAGCAATAATTACATTTCTGATTCGAAATGATGGAACTGCACTCTGGATTTTCATGCACCGATAATGAAATCTGAAATAATTATAAATTATGCAAACCTAACACGAGCATTTGACTATGGCACAGCTTGTACTGAAGTGGGTAATTTAGTAATATATTGCAGTACAAGGATGTCTACCAATCCCTTTTTAACATGTTACTAAATTAGTTGTCATGCTGATATGAAGAATGAAGGTATTTAATTTCAATAATTTCAATCACTGTTTCCCTTAAGGCACATTTCAATTTGGATGTAAATCTTCATAGTCATCACCTTGCCTGGCTAACTGCAGAAACTACAGCTCCCTCACATTGGGAACTAAAGTTTCTGGCTCCAAACCACGGACTGAATGGTCTCCTTCTGCTCTTTATCATTCTATTAATTGATTCTAGTTATCAGAATATTGAAAACAATGATTGCATCATCCAATAGAGAAGGGCACAAGACAACCCATTGCCTTGGTCCACCTGTACTCATCAAAAGCACTTCTTTATCTCTAGAATTTTTGAGCAATAAACAATATCATCTTTAGGTGATTTTCCAGTTTCTTCTTTAAGGGTAACAGATAATTCTTTGGTAAGTTGCACTCTCATCTGAGTTAGGAGGTTATGGGTCTGAATCCCAATTCAAAGGTCCCAAGGCTGCTTGTAACCTTAGTGACCTACCTGACCCCAGGAAGAGTTTCTGACCACATATCCAAGACAACAGCATTTCCTTCCAAATATTGCCTAACGTAGCTCATCCTCAGCTGATATGCTCAAAACCTTGTCCATTCCTGTTACTTCTTTTCCAAAGCATTCTTGGTCAGCCTCCGACATCCTAGCTCTAGTAATGCTGACCTATTGCCCCAGTACTTGCTGACTGCACAGGATGCTGATTGAGTAACATCCCTTCTTTTAAAAAAGTTGTCACTTGTACTTTCAAATCATTTCAGGACTTCACCCCTCCCCAACCACCAGCTTAACAAATCTGTGTGTTAGCTGGGATCCTCCAATTGTCTTAAGCAGCTCTGATTTTACTTGCTCCACCATTAGCAACTATGCCTTCGGGAAGGGAGGCCACATGATCTCTGCTTCCTCTTCAAAGCACTCTGTGTCAGAGATGCCTCAGTGGGTGGCTCATCTCTGCATCAAAGGATTATGGACTCACGTCCCATTCCAGAACTTGAATCAAGGTTGACACTCAAATTGCAGTACTGATGAAGTGCTGCATTGTTGGATGTGCCACCTTTAGCATGAAACATTAAAATAAGCCTTCATCTGCCCCCTCAGGCAGGCATGAAAGATTGCCTGACACAACTTCAAAAGAACAAGAGGTTTTCTCCCTAATGCCCTGGCCAATATGTATTCCTCAGACACTATCACAAAAATAAATTATCTAGTCACGATCACATTGTTGTTTTGTGTGAATTTGCTGCATACAAATTAGGCACCTCATTTTCAATATTACAACATGTCTACACTTCAGAAGTGCTTTGTTATTTGTAAAGCATTTTGGGATATCCCATGGTCTTGAAAAGTGTTAAATAAATTCAATATTTTTTCTGGTAAAACAGACTTCTTTTATCAAATTTTTGAGCATTTGCCCCAAAGTCTCCTCGTGGCAAATTTTGTTCAATAACATAGCATGTTTGACTACAACAAAACTTACTATATAATTGCAAGCTTTTGTAGCGCATAAAATCTAGGTTGAGACTTGATTGCACAACTAGAAAATCAATAGAAGTTATCTCATGTTTGACTTCTACGCAAATAATACACTGCTTGGTAAAATTCCATGAAACATCAAATATTGCTTTGAAGTGGATTGTAGGCAAATACAAAAATCCTTTTGCACACAAAGGATCTCACAGAAACAAAAACAAGCAGTTAGTCTGGTGATGCTGGTTGAAAATCCTATGCTTTTTAAAACTTTCTTTTTATAAAAAAGTAGTAATCTGCACACAAACATCAGACCCAAAACTGTTAAGTAACTGCCGTTCACCCTGCTTTAAGCAGCTCTCGTGTTCCCGACAGGTGTCATTTAGCATCATTTAATAGTGCAAGAGAATCTGAAGAAGAAAACCCTCAAAGTATAAATACTCAACCATTTTCCATACAGACGCAGCAACATGACTAACTGTTTCAGTGTGCGTTGACCTCCAAAACTATTTGATATTTTTAACAAATTGTTCATCCTTCAATGCTGCCAGCTGCAATTAAACCTTCTCTCAGAAATAAATTGAACCGCTCGTGCTTTAAGAAGAAAAATCACATGCAATTGCTCTTTGATAGGGCAGCAGCAACAACGCATTGTAGATAAATGCTTAAAGGATGAAAGGGTTTCAAAATCGAAACGCTCTGGTAGAAATGCCATGTAAAGTGAATAACTGCGATGGTAGTATTGTTGGACAGTCTCTTTAGTCACTAAAAGCATCTTAACCTCCTTCCCTTTGAACAAGGATTATTAACCTTGAAAAATAGACTTTTGGCTTAGTTTGAGCTTTTCTCTTTGATGGCAATTAAACAGTAATTTTTTTTTCTCTAAATCATACACACGTACCACAGAACTTGAAGCACTTGAAAGGCAGGAAATTAAACAAGAAAGAACTCAAACCTCAGACAATTTCTACTTAAGACAGCACATTATTTCAGTCACTGTAATCTTCTTTGGAACCTTTGTCCTGAGGTGGTGGTGGAAGCAGAGCCCTGCAATTGGAGGGGGGTGGAAGAGAAGGGATCATCATCCAGAGGGGGCGAGAGATTATCAAGTGTTGGCGGGGAAGACTATAAAGGGCAGGTGGGAATGCAGGTTTAAGGCTACAATAAGATCAGCCAAAGGATCTTTAGGAATGGCAGAGCAGATTCAAGGGGATGAATCGAGTGTGTGTTGCTGGAAAAGCACAGGTGGTCAGGCAGCATCCAAAGAGCAGGAGAATCGACATTTTGGGCAAAAGCCTTCAAATCAGGAATTCCTGATGAAGCGCTTATGCCCGAAACATCATTCTCCTGCTCCTCGGATGCTGCCTGACCTGCTGTGCTTTTCCAGCGCCGCACTCTCGACACTGATCTCCAGCATCTGCAGTCCTCACTTTCTCAAGAGGATGAATGGCCTACTCCTGTTCCTTATTCCTTCTACAATAACATGATCAGACACAAACAAAATTGTCAAGATGGGGTGCTTGAAGGCACAGATATGTGGAGACTAGTACAGTCACAATGAGCCAAAGGCCTCTTTCCAGACTGGAAAAGCTATGACTACAATCAAAGAGATTGCTATGGATCATGAAATTCAGTTATCAACTTTCACCAATTTATTTTCCCATATTTAAATTCCCTGCATCATGAATGCACAAAGTCTGCAAACGTAAGCCAAACACTGCAATAAATTTGTATCTGGCAGTCCCAAGCAAAACCAAATTAAAGAATTAATAATCCAGTGAAGGTGAGTTTGAAGTTCACCAACATAATCACAGTAAGGTAATGCTCGACTGGCATTAGTTCACTGGCAACCTTTGAGGAAGGAAACCCAGTCCCCTTGTGGGGCTCAGCCAATGCATGGCTTCAGTCCCACACCAAAATTTTCAACACCCTTGGCAACAGCGAAGCACTCCACTCATGTACTGGAAATGACAGCCTGTTGTATAGATAATGGCACCATTTTACATTCTACTGATGTGCCTCAATCTGTGGGTGGAGACAAGGGGTTCTACTCTAGTGTTCAGAGGGAAATATCTGTAGTAGCTCCTGAAGGTCTTAGTAATCATACCTGACTAAATGTAGTTGTACTTATTGCTATCATGCAATAATTCTTGTTGATAGCCAAGAACTGTACCTCTTCTGTAGAAATTCAATGGGGTGCATCTTCTACCTCTAAACACGAGTCAGGCTTGAGACAAAACAAGAAAGCTATTTAAATCATGCTGAAAGGAGAAAGCAGGAAGAGTCAGACAGATCCTGAGAGGAGACAACTAACACCAGCTCAAGGTGGCAATACACTTCATTCATCTTATAAAAAGTACGGATTGCCCCGGTTTCCAAATGTCAACTTAGTAATGTGATCTCCCACAGGGATACAGTTTTAAAGGCCCAACACGCAAACACTTCCCATACTTATGAATGGCTGCTTTACACTGTCCTTTGAGATTCTGGAGAAGATTTGTAGCTCAGGTTGTAAGCATGCTCGCTGAGCTGGTAGATTTGTTCTCAGACGTTTCGTCACCATGCTAGGTAATATCATCAGGGAGTCTCCAGTGAAGCACTGGTGCTCTGTCCTGTTTGCTGTTTATCTGACTCTTTGTTGTGAGAGGTGAAATAATTTTCGGTTCTGTTTCTGAGAGATTGGTAAACGTGGTCCAAATCTATAGGTTTGTTAATGGAGTTCCAACCTGAATACTCGGCCTCCAGGAATTCCCACGTGTCTCCTTGTTTAGCTTGTCCCAGGATGGATGTATTGTCCCAGTCAAACTGGTGTCCCTCTTCGTTTGAATCTCTGGGTACCAGTGATAGTTGGTCATGTCTTTTGGTTGATGCTCATGTATCCTGGTGGCTCTCTTCCGGCCCGTTTGTCCAATGTAATATTGGTTGTGGTCCTTGCAGGGTATTTTGTATGTGATGTCCGTTCCGCTGGTTCTTGGTACAGGGTCCTTTAAAATCATCAGGAGTGGTTTCAGTCTGGTGGTAGGTTTGTGGGCTACCATGATGCCTCGGGGCCAGAGTAGTCCGGTCGTCATCTCGGAGATGTCTTTAATGTATGGCAGGTGGCTAGAGTCTCTGGACGTGTTGTGTCTCGTTTCGGTCTGTTGAGCAGGAATTGGCAGACTGCAATTTTCTTGAATACACTGTACATGTTTTTCTCCTCAGATTCTTTTAGTTCCCCAGGTGCTGCAGTGTATTGTGGCTCGTTTACATTATGCGCTGATGCAGCTCCATTTGTGGGTGTTGGGATGATTGCTCCTGAATTGAGTTTCTGGTCAACGTGTGCGCCTTTCCTGTAGATGCTGGTCTGCAGCTCTCCATTGACTTTGCGTTCTACTGTGACATCTAGGAAGGGGAGTCTGTTATTGTTCTCTGGATAAACTCAACAGGTCTGACAGCAAATGCAAGACAGAAATACAGTTAACTTTTATGGAAGTTGTTTAAGAAAAGAATCACTTTGGACTTGAAACATTATTGTTAGAATCGGTAAGTTTGGAGATTTCAAGCACAAGGATACAGAAACATCAGTTGTTTAGCTATTACACAAAAGCAGTCAACCTCACTGGTCAAGAAAATAAACAATTGTGTACATTAAGTTCAAATAGCAGCATTGACAAGATAGCCAATAGATAAAAGGTCTCTCTTCTTCATCACTGGGCTATTCCTGGCACACCATCCTCCTGCGGCAGCCATGCACAACTTAACCCACAGTCAAAAACAAAGATTTTGCTCCAGACGGTACAATAGCTTTCTCCAATAATCACTGCAAATAATCAGAATTTCCTTAAGATCTTTACAGACTATTTGCTAAAATCCAGATTGCCTTCAGATTAATGAGTTCTGATCATTATTACACTGCGCTCTATGGATCGTGATAAAACACATTATAAAGTTGGTCTATAAACAGCCATACCAAAAAAGGCTAGACTGAGAACAATTTCCACGGAGTTTCTGAAGCTGAAAATTGGTCCCTGTTGGATGCCTTTGGAATAACACAAATATCTCTACTTCATACAAAACTGTGACCGAGAGATAATCTTGTTCATTAATGACCTTCATTAACTGAATGTCTGTGCTTACTGCAACATCTGCAAAACACTAATTACAGGCTCATGAAGTAGTGAAGATCGTGCAGATGAAAGTAGCATTTTTATATATTTCCAAATTAGCAAATCACTGAACTGGCTAATTTGTTTTTAAAAAATGATTCCCTACTGCAGTCTCAGAGATGCATAAAAAGAAAGCCTGAACATAAAAAGGTTTGTACGATATTTAAGTAGCTTCTCAACTCCAAACCACATCTCTTAAATGTCACCCACATTTTACACACATTGAATTACTTCAAAATGAATTGCAATTGCAGGTAAATGTAGAAACGTAGGAGTAGGTCATTCATTAAGTGTGACACGTGGCTCAATGCTAGTACTCTCTCTGAATCAGAATGGGTTCAAGTCCCATTTCACAATCTGAACACAGCAATTGATCCTGTCACTTGAGTATAGTAATGCGTACAGGAACACTGAATTATTAGAGGTACCCTCTTTTGGATGAAGCATTAAACCAATACCACATTTGTTGTCCGGAGTACATACAAAAGATTCCATAGAACATTCCTGAAGAACTAGAGAATTATCCATGCTTTTAATTATTTCTTTACTCCTTTTGTCATGTAAAGACACCTACTCGATACCACATCACATACTGTCCCTTATGTTCTTCTTAACTCTTCACAACCTCCCCCTCACTTCTGGTGAAGCATGACTGACCTCAAATTTTAATTATTTCTTTCCACAGCACCTGCCTGACCTGAGTATTTCCAGCATTTTCTCCGACTATTTCAGATTTCCAATATTTTTGAGCTACTGCCTGGTCAATCTTTATTTGTATCAACATCACAAATGCAGATTATCTGACCGTCATCATACTGATGTTAGGAGGAGCATGCTGCATACAAATGGTCTACTGCATTTCCTATATTATTGCAGTGCATCTAGTTAAAATATTACCTGCTGAGGTGTAAAGTGGTTTGGAAAGTCTCAGGTTGGTGAAACATGCTGTTTAAACACAAGGTTTCGTTACTTTTCAGTCCCTTAAACCTGTTCGACCTTTCAGCAAAGTCATGGCTGATCTTTATCCTAACTCCATTGTGACTTTATATTCTTTAATACCCTTGACTATGGCAAAATATGTGGACCTCAGATTTAAAATTAATTGATCTAGCATCTTGTCTTGTGGTGGGAGAGAATGTCACAATTCTTCTCACTTTGATGTAAAGTGTCTGTTAATTTCTCTCCTGAATGGCTTGTCTGATTTAAGGGACTGTCCCTTGCTCTAGAATCACCCGCCAGCAGCTCAATTCCCTCTCTACATACAGATGGATTGCTTTGATAATGTTATCCATGCAGAAGAGCTGGAGTGACTAATCACCAACACAAGCATTGACTGAAGTAGTGCAAGACGACAACAACAGCAAAAGCAGCTGTCTAACAAGCAGCCTGGTGCAGAGATGATAGGCCAAGTGGCCTCTTTCTGCATTGTAACTTCTCTGTAATTCTGTGTCAACATCAAAGGTTGTCTTAACCAGAGTCTCCAACAATGAGCTTGTCTGTTGCTGTGATTGGACAACTCATCCACACTCCTAACTTGTGTCCTGTAAATAGTGGGTAGGCTTGAAGTAGTCTGATGGCTAGTTACGTGCCTCAGAAATCTTAGCCCCTAACTTGCCCTTGTTGCCACTGCATTTATGTGACTGGTCAACTTCAGCTTCTAGTCAATGGTGATGGAAATGATGATTCTGTGATGGAAATGCATGGAAGTCAAGGGGACAGGGGTTAGATTCACTGAACAATGGTGAATGCCTGGCAGTTTAATGGTACGAATGTTACTTGCCACTTATCAGGCAAAACCTGAATATAGTCCAAGTCTTACCATATGCAGCATGGACTGATTCAGAATGAGGAGTTGTGAATGGTCCTGAAGAATATACAATCATCAGCAAACATCCCGATATCTGACCCTATGATGGGCAGAAGATTTGACGCTGCTGCTAATTGCTGCAGCTGTTTTCAGCATGAAGGACAGATATAAGCCATTGTAAATGCAGGACTCTTTTCGCTATCCCAAGATTATCAGACTACAAAACCAGTGTGAAAGACATCCGATTAATAAATGTCTCCTTCAACTAGAGGGAGGCAATGGCAAAGTGGCAGTGTCACTGGACTAGTAATTCAGGCCCTCGGGTTAATGTTCTGGAGACTGGACTCAAATCCCACCACAGCAGAGTGTTACATTTGAATTTGAATTCAATATTGGAATAAAGATAAAGGTCTTTAAAATGACCATGCAACCAGTGGTTGATTAAAAACGCAAATGGTGCACTGATGTCCTTCAGGAATGGAAATCTACTGTGCTCACTCAATTTGGACTGAGACACTCCAGGCAGTGCAGTGTGATGTAGGGTGGGGAGGAAACTCTTAACTACCCTCCAAGCAATTAGAGACAGGCAGCAAATGCTGGTCTTGCACATCCCATGAAGTAATATAACAATTAAAGTACATATACAGAAAGCAAGATGATCCAATTCATGTGTTGTTCAAACCAGGTATAAACTATAGTCAAGATAGTGGTTAGTCAAATGATTGACTGTTTTTATAACCATAATGAGATGAAACAACCTCGACAGAGTTCAGGGCTGCAAACACAATGAGAAAAAGGGAAGCAAATTACAAGGCAAGCAGCATATCATGAATTTTAATTCTGCCAGCTGCCATGTAGGCTTCGAATGCATAGCCCAGAGGAAATGCCTGGGTCTACACAGATTGCTAACGCAATGACATACCCATCACACTACCTTCTACACATCTGACGTGCGGGACAGTCAAAAGCTAATGAGACAAAAAATAGCCATTGATAAATTCAATATATACAGAACTTTGGAGAAACCTCTATCTAGGGAGTGGTTACAATGTGCAACATAAGGAGGATGGTTAAAGGGAAACTAGGCAAACGCATGAGGGAAAAAAGGAGGAAACGTTTTGATGACAGAGTTAGATGAAAAGGATAGAGCATAAACATAGTTGGACTATTCTCCTTGAAGAGAAGAAAGCAGAGAGGGGAGATCTGATTGAGGCTTTCAAATTCATGACTGGGTTGAACAGAGTAAATAGGGTGAAGCTGTTTCAATTTGTGAAAGAAACAAGAATGAAATGACATAGATTTAATGTGATCATTGAATCCCCTACAGTGTGAAAGCAGGCCATTTAGACCCTCTGAAGAACATTCCACCCAGACACACACCCCTAACCTATCCCTGGGATCCTGCATTTCCCACAGCTAACCCACCTAGCCTGCACATTCCTGGACACTACAGGCAACTTAGCATGGCCAATCCCGCATGGCTAACCTGCACATCTTTGGACTGTGGGAGGAAATCAGAGAACCTGGACGAAACCCGCACAGACACAGGAAGAACATGCAAACTCCACACAGGCAGTCACCAGAGGGTGGAATCAAATCCGGGTCCCTGGGGCCGTAAGGCAGCAGTGCCAACCACTGAGCCACCAGACCACCTTGTGTGAATGAAGCAAGAGGGATGAGAGAAAAAACATTTACATGCAACAGGTAGTTAGGGTCTGGAATGCACTGCCCGGAAACGTGGCGGAGGCCTGTTTAACTGAGGCATTGGATTTTAAATGTAGGTTTGCTCGCTGAGCTGGAAGGTTCATTTCCAGACGTTTCGTCACTCTGCTGGGTAACATCTTCAGTGGGCGAAACAAGGCAAACACTAGCCACCAGGATACATGAACATCAACCAGCTACAAAATGACATGACCCTCTCTCACTAGTATCCTTACATACAGATAAGGAAGGACAGCACTTTGACTGGGACAACACATCCATTCTATGACAAGCCAAACAAAGACACGCACGAGAATTACTAGAAGCATGGCATTCCAACTGGAACTCTATCAACAAACACATCGAGTTAGACCCGATTTACCACATCCAGAGAAGAAGAACAGGAAATGACATCACCAAACCAAAGAAAACCAAACATATAAATAGAAAGCAAGTAGTATCAACAGTGCTTCACCCGGAGGCCCACTGAAGATGTTACCTAGCAGGATGACGAATTTTCTGGAAATAAACCTTCCAGTGCAGCAAGCAAACCTACATCCAGAACCTCAACCTGAGTTACAAATCTTCTCAAGACTCGCATTGGATTTTATTTTGGATTGTAATGGTGTGCAGAGATATGGGGATAATTTCAGGAGATGAGATACCAGAGCCAGTGCAGGCACAATGAGCCAAATAACCTCAGGTTACACTAAGAACTCAGATTCTGTGGACACTGTTGACATGGATCAGTTGTAAAATTCCAAGAATTTGCCCTTGTCCCCTCACACAACTGCACTTCCTTCTACACAGAATTACAGAATAGCACAGACAGCTACTGGTTTCTGGGCTGTCTCCACACCAGGCCAAAGCTAGTCAGGCTTTACCCTGTATTTATCAGTGTCAGCTCCACTTCTATACATAGTGCAGTTGTTGAGAATCTCGTTTGAATTCGATTAATAAATATTTTATTCTCCCTCAAAAGTAACGTACAACTGCCAAAAGCAGTCCTGTATGTAGTATTCTTGAAATCACTGCCTGGAAGAACAGCAGAGGCAGATTTAATAATAACTTTCAAAGGGAAACCGGATATGTACTTGAAAATTTTTTTAAAATTGCAGGGTTCTGGAAGAAGAACAGGGGAAGTGTGACTAATTGCACAATTCTGTCAGAAAATTAGAATAGGCACGATGAGATGAGTGGCCTCTATCTGTGCTATACAATCGGTTGCTTTGACTGTCAGCATCGAAACCCTTACAAAGGCCAGACTGAATAGCATGAGATGATAGGATGGGTCTCGACTTCAACACCTGAAGGCTGTCGGCAATATAACAAATGTGGAGGATGGAGTGATTGCAGCAATAGGTCCAGGAGGGGAAAGTTCATCGGAAGAGTATTGACAAAGTAGTCACAGGAGGTCATGTCAGAGACGGAGAAAAGAGACTGGAAGCTGGAGCTGAGGTGACGGGGAGGGGTCAGTTTCTCATCAAATCACAGGTGCTTTTCCGCAGGAATCGATATTTCCTTTTGGAAATGCCCAGTAGGGCTGGTTAGAAAACCAATTAATGGTAAATAAGGTATAAATTCAGGATCCCCTGCACATCCTGTGGCTAACTCAGCACAGGCAGCTTTCCCCAAAGGTGAAATCAAATGCTCCTATTACGGATACTAAAGTGGAGTCGTGAGCTGATCTGCTGCATTATTGATGGAGTGCCTGCAGATTGAGAATTCTCAACAGAACATGTCTGATTTGATTCCGCCGTTTCAGTGTGTACCAATATCCACGCCCTTGCATGGAAAGGCTTCGAGGAGACCGGCTGCAAATCAAGCCAACAATTTCAGAGTTTTGGTTGAGACTCTGGCAGGGAGAATGACTGTGATGAAAGTAGAGCAGAAACCATCCTATCTGAGGGATCCCATATCCAACTGATAACCAGGTGCAGCCGTCACAAAAAGAAAGGGTAAGGATGTTAGAGGGAAAACTACGTCAGACTGGGCTGTGGCATGAGTCATGAGGGTGCAGTCACAGAGGACTCCAAATTGAAAGATGAAAATAAATTAATCAGGAGAAAAATGAATTAAAGATTAAGTGTGCACTGTGCTAGATTTAACAAAGTTATGAAATAAATTAGTATTAGTTAAGGCGATAAGATTTAAATCCAGTTGGATTATAATGATGACTGCCTCTCCAGCCACCATCTCTACCTGAACCCAAGTTCATTCGAATCTGTTATTCTGCCCTGAATTGTAAAACTCTTGATTGTTCCCCATGCATGCAACAGCTCCAGGTTAAAACAAAACTCTTCTCAGTCTTGCTTTCAGATTCCCTCTCTTCCATGGCCTCAATTGTCCCCATCTTACTAATTTCCTTCAAACCAACAACCATCTTGAAGGCACCTCATGCACTCCTAATCATCTTCAAATCACCAAGGACCCCATCTCTGGAATTCCCTCCATATAACTCTGCATCTCGCTACCCTCATGTAAGATGTTCCTGAAAACGTGGCTCATTGATTGAGGTTTGAGTCTCCTGTCCTAATAGTTCATCATGCGGTTCAGTCTGATATTGTCTGATAATACTCATTGGGAACTCTTCCTTTGTTAAAAGTCACTTTTAAAAACAACTGTACAAATACACATTACTGATCTAGAAAAATACCATGACTTTCATTTAACTTTTGGCATCTGGATTGCTTGAATCTTGATCAGCCATCGTAATGTGTTATCAGGCAATGTGAACTCTACAAATTAATCAATGTCTAAAAGTAATTGCTTCATATGATCTGTCAGCATGTTGCATTTTCACAATGCAAGAAGCAGAGTGCACCTGCTGTCGAACAGTCGCATGATATAAATTAGTTACCTCAGATAAACATGGAGGTGAAAGTTGACGTTCTCTGTAGCAGTTCAGGTAAACAAACACATTCCGTGAAAGAGAATGATTTGTTAATCAAGGTTTTGCAGGAGGGATCAATGGTAATTTCTTGTTTCATTGAAATTGTTGTACAGTAGCTGTGAGTTTGTGCGCAGTGAGCCCTTGCCCTGGAGATTAGCAGCTTCCCCAAGAGGAGAACTCTGCTTTTAAAAGGAGGAAGAACATTCAGAGGACTGTAGTGCAGTGGTTATTTCACTGTCGTATTCTTCAAAAGAATGCAACTTTAAGCCTCATCATAAAGTGCACTCAGGAAGGCAGTCATTATAAGTTGGATGCAGACTGGAAAGTATTAAAAGGATGGGTTCTGAAAAAATGTCATGGTTGAGGTTGGACAAGTGAAAGAATGAAATAGGACACAAGGGCAGAGATCACCTCTTAGGTAGGTACTGCAGTGAATTATCAAGGACGGAATGATTTCCAAAAAAAATTGAATGCCCATATGGAAAGTTGAATTCAACATTTATTCCCTTCAAAAGTGCGTTACATTTCAGTCTCTCCCAGAAGGTTCAGTGGCTTGTCAGTGGGATGGAGAGCACATACTCTGAATAGTAATGTGCGACATCTGTTTACAGAGTGCATGAACCAGGGTCTTTTCCTATCCAGAATGAGATGGGGTGTTTGTAAAGGTCCTGCTTAATAGGACTTGTGTGGGCAGTATCTAATGAAGTTGCAGGATGGTCTGGGAGGTTAGTAAGTGCATGAACTGGAGGTGTTAAACTTTAATGCAAGAGATGAGCTACAGTAAAGGAAACAAATGAGGGACTGCAATATTAAGTAGATGCAAACAGAGCAGCCTTGATAGATACGATCTAAGATGATGAGAGTAAAGTTAAGCCATTTGGCCCACCGAGTTTGCTCTGCCATTCAATTATGGCTGATATTTCTCAACTGTATTCTCCTGCCTTCCCCCCCCATAATCCTTGATCCCCTTACTTATCAAGATCCTACCGATCTCTGTCTTAAAGACACTCAATGACTTGGCTTCACATCCTTCTGCGGCAATGAGTTCTACAGATTCACCACCCTCTGAAGGGTGCAGAAATTCATCTCAGTTCTAAAGAGCCATACCTTCATTCTGACACTGTGCCCTCAGATCTTAGTCTCTCCTACCAGATTTCGCAGCATTCCCAGAGTTCCAGTGAGATCCCTTCCCATCCTAATTTCCATCATGTACAGATGCAGATTCGTCTTCAACTGCTCCTTATATGACAAGCCCTTCATCCTCACGATCATTCTTGTAAACTTTCTCTGGAACCCCTCCAAGGTCAGCATATCCTTCCTTAGATATGGGAGCTGAAACTGCTCACAATACTCCAAATGTGGTCTGACCAGAGCTTTATACAATCTCAGTTGTACATCTCTGCTTTAGTATTCTTGAAATGAATGCTAACATTGCATTTGCTTTCCTAACTGCCAACTGAACCTGCATGTTAACCTTAAGAATCCTGAACTAGGAGTCCCAAGTCCCTTTGTCCATTCAGAAAATAAGTCTATGCTTCTATTCTTCCGAAGTGCATAACCTCTCACTTTCCCACATTGGATACAATCTGCCATTTCTTTGCCCACTCTCCACACTGTCCAAGTCCTTCCACAGTACTATCTGCCCCTCCACCTATTGTTGGGTCATCTGCAAACTTAGCAACAGCGTCTCTTCATCCAGATTGCAGAACTCCCCCAGTTACCATCCTGAAAACGGCATCCTGAAAAAGATCCCTTTTATTCCTGCTCTCTGCCTTCTGCCAATCAGCCAATTCTCTATCCATGCCAGTAACTTCTCCCTACCACCATGAGCTCTTATCTTATTTAGCAGCCTCCTGCCACCTTGTCAAAGTCCTTCTGGAAATCCAAATGGATCACTGGCTCTCCTTTCTCTAACTTGCTCATTACCTCCTCAAAGAATTCTAACAGGTTTGTCAGGCATGACCACCCCTTGATGAAGCTGTGCTGAATTGGGTCTATTTTACCATGCACCTCCAAGTTCTCCACAATCTGATCCTTAATGAACTCTAACTCTAACAATGAGTGAAATGCAACTTCAGGAGAGAGAAGGGAAAGAAAAGGAAGAAAAAAAAATCATTTTTATGCAACAAGTGGTGGAGGTAGGTACAGTTACAACATTTAAAAAAACATTTGGATAGGTACACAAATAGGAAAGGTTTAAGGAGGATATGAACCAAATGGGACTAGTTTAGTTTGAGACGCTTGGACAGCATGGGAGTGTTGGGCCGAGGGGTCTGATTTCATGCTATATGACTATAATACAATGCACGAGATTCAGTTTCTCTTGCTATGAAGACTGGGGTCCATCATTGAGATCTGGCGCCACTGTGTGGTCAAAAATCTAAACTTGTGTCTGCACATTTCACAATGCTCATTTCGATATACATAGAATGGTGCATAATTCACAGAGATGGAGTAGTGTAACTGTACTCAGATAGAGTACTAAGGCACAAAATGAGGACACTCCATGCAAACGGCTTCTGGTGGAACAATTCAAGTCATTCCTCTCCCCTACCCTCCTTTTTGTTCTCCTTCCAGTATTTATTTAACTCATGCCTGAAAGGAACTATTAAGTATTCTTCCGAATAATATAGAAGCAAAATTAAAGGGTAACAGCCTTACAATGTCAGTTTTTATTTTTAAACACTGAAAATATTTCAAGACACAATTTAATTTTTGACATCTCCAATAGAGATGTTTTTGTTTCTTTACTTGTTCCATAACCATCCCCTTTTTGCCTTGCACTGTCATCCCTTCTGTCCTTTAATTACTCCATCCTTCTACACCACACCCTTTCCATTTCCTTCTTTCCTGATAACTCTACGTATTTCCCCCCAGCCCCCCACCCCACTTCCTCCACTCCCCCTTTTGCTAAACTGGTCCTCAACTTGCTTCTAAACAGGTAATACTCTGACTTCACCTACTTCTAAATGAGAGGTTTTCAACCCAAACCATATCTTTCTCCACATGGGATTAGGATATCATAGCAATTACAGTAACATGGCTCAGGGATGGACAGGGCTGGCAGCTTAATGTTCCAGGATACAAATGCTAGAGGAAGGACAGAAAGGGAGGCGAGAGGGGAGGGGAGTGGTGTTTTTGATCAGGGATAGCATTACGACAGCACTTCGGTTGAATATTCCTGGGAATACATCCAGGGAAGTTATTTGGGTGCCTTGAGAGATAAGAAAGGGGTGATCATCTTATTGGGATTGTATTATAGACCCCCTAATAGTCAGCAAAAAATTGAGAAACAAATCTGTAAGGAGGTCTCAGCAATCTGTAAGAATAATAGGGTGGTTATGGTCAGGCTTTTTAACTTTCCAAACATAGACTGGGACTGCCATAGTGTTATGGGTTGAGATGGAGAGGAATATGTTAAGTGTGTACAAGAAAGTTTTCTGATTCAGTATGTGGAAGTATCTAATAGAAAAGTTGCAAAACTTGACCTACCTTTGGGAAAACAGGCAGGGCAGGTGACTAAGGTGTCAGTGGGGGAGCACTTTGGGGCCAATGACCATAATTCTATTAGTTTAAAAGTAGTGATGGAAAAAGAGAGAACTTCAACTTTTAGATCCAGTCTAAATTGGAGGGAGGCCAATTTTGACAGTATTAGGAAAGAACTTTCAAAAATTGATTGGGGGCTTATGTTCACAGGTAAAGGGATGGTGGGAAAGTGGGAAGCCTTCAAAAATGAGATAACAAGAGTCCAGAGACAGTATATTCCTGTTAGGGTGAAAGGAAAGGCTGGTAAGTAGTAGGGAGCGCTGGATGACGACAGATAATGAAGTTTTGTTTAAGAAAAAGAAGCAAGCATATGTCAGGTATAGACAGCAGAGATTGAGTGAATCCTTAGAAGAGTATAAAGACAGTAGAAGTATACTTAAGAGGGAAATCCGGAGGGCAAAAAGGGGACATGAGATAGCTTTGACAAATAGGGTTAAGGAGAATCCAAATGCATTAAGGACAGAAGGGGAACTAGGAAGAGTAGAGGACCCCTCAAAGATCAGTAAGGCAGCCGGTGTGTGAAATGCAGGAGATGGGGGAGATAATAAATGAGTATTTTGCATCAGTGTTTACTGTGGAGCAGGACAAGAAAGATATAGAATGTGGGGTAATAGATAGTGACATCTTGAAAAATGTCCATATTACAGAGGTGGTGGTGCTGGATGTCTTAAAACACACAAAAGTGGTTCAGGTGTACCCTAGAACTCTGTGGGAAGCTAGGCAAGTGATGGTTGGGCCCCTTGCTGAGATATTTGTATCATCCATAGTGACAGGTGAGGTGCCAGAAGACTGAAGGTTGGCTAACGTGGTGCCACTGTTTAAGAAAGGTGGTAAAGAAAAGCCAGGGAACTATCGACCCGATGAGTCTGACATTGGTGGAGGAAGAGTTGTTGGAGGGAATCCTGGGGGACAGGATTTACATGTAAATGGAAAGGTAAGGATGATTAGGGGTAGTCACAATGGCTTTGTGCGTGGGGACTCCCCACCACAAGGAAAAGACCTGGTCTATTTACCCTATCCATGCCCCTCTTGATTTTATAAACCTCGAAGTTCACCCCTCTGCCTCTGACACTGTAGGGAAATAGCCCTAGTCTATTTAGCCTCTCCCTGTAGCTCAAATCCTCCAAATCTGGCAACATCCTTCTAAATCTTTTCTGAACATCCTTCCTATAACAAGACGACCAGAATTGTACACAGTATTTCAAAAGTGGCCTAACAAATGTCTTGTACAGCTGCATTATGACTTCCCAACTCCTATACTCAATGCATTGACCAATAAAGGAAAGCACACCAAATGCTTTCTTCTCCATCATATCTACCGACAACTCCACTTTGAAGTAACTATGCACCCGCACTCCAAGCCCTCTGTTCAGCAACACTTCCCAGAACCTTACCATTAAGTGTATAAGCCCTGCCCTGATTTGCCTTTCCAAAAAGCAGAACCTCCCATTTCTCTAAATTAAACTCCATCTTCCACTCCTTGGCCCATCTGATCAAGATCCCTTCGTACACTGAGGTAACTTTCTTTGCTGTCCACTACACCACCAATTTTGGTGTCATCTGCAAACATACTAGCCATATCTCCTATACACGCACTGAAACGTGACTCCAAACCCAAAAACGTGGCTGACTTTTAACTGTCCTTTGAAATGACTTAGCAAGCCACTTAGCTTAAGGGTATTAAGGATGGGCAACAAATGGTCTTTCAAGAGACACCAACATCCCATAAAATAACAGAAAATCTTTCACTGCTGAGGTAGTAAAACCACTCCTGAAATCACTTCATGACCCAGAACCTCCCTATCTCTTGCGTCCTTGAGCCCTACAATCCTCTCTACTTTCAGCGAGCTCGGCCCTTAATTCAAATTCCCTTCCTGAACACTCTGCCTCCCTTCCTTTTAACTTGCTTCTTAAAACCTCTCTCTTTGATAGATCTTTGGTCATTTGTCCCACTATCACTTGTGATGGCTCCATGTAAAATATTACTTGATAACGCTTCTCTGCAGCTGGTTGAGGTGTTTTACTACATTCAAAGTGTTGCATAAATGCAAGCTGTTATTTTCTCAGCTCTCACCATGATCAATGAATGTTAAAAAACTACCATTCAGCTCCAGAACGTTTAGTTTCCAACAAAGTACACTGCACATATTTGTCAGAATGAAATGTAGCCTCTCCGATCAGAGCTGAATGTCAGGCAGAGAGCTTATTAATATTTATATGATTTTCAGGAGAGTAAGGAATACTTCATTCTAGATGCCTGTATGTCAATGTAAAGTGCGATTACTCCACAGTATTTTATTATACTCTGATAAGGAAGGTAAACAGATTGGTCACATCAAATCCCATACATTACCTCATCCTCTTTCAGGCCCTCACAGGAACACAAGAAAAAAAAAGAAGCCCCTTGCTCCAACATGCAACAGAACTGTAACTGATTGACAACTACAGTTACCTAACCGCTCCCATATCCTTTGATTCCCAAGAGCCCAAATATCTGTGTCCCAATATTTGGGACAATAATGAACTCTCAATTAATGCTTGTAATTAGATTCACTTTTTGACTCTGACACCACTAGCTGTCATCAAACTGGCTATGTTTGGGTCCACAGCAACAGTAACTACGTTGTAGAAAGTAATTCCCTGACTGACACTTTGGAATATCCTGACAAAGTGAAGGGCCACAAAGGTTATGTTATTGAATTAGTAATCCAAAGACCTGGCACTATGCACATTGAATTCTGTTAATTAAACACACCTAAAATTTTAAACAGGAATAGCATGAGTGATGGTGATTGTAGGGCTAGCCGACCTTTGTAAAAGCCCAGATAATTCACTGACATCCATTCGGGAAGGAAGCCTGAATCATGACCTATAAGCATCAACATCAATGTGGCTAGCTTGGAACTGACCTTCTCAGCCACTATAGCAACTCACCACTTTCCCAAAACTAATCAAGATGGGCAATAAATGCTCTACTAATACACACTTCCCATAAATGAATAACAATCTACAAAAATCAAGCTCTTTATTGAGATGAAAAACACTTGTGCTCTCTCCAGTTCAGATTTTCCAAAGTACAACTAATCGACTTCTACAATTCATACAAATCTTAGAATAAAATTGGCAGGGAAGGACATTGAAATAAACAGCACCAAAGTGTAACACTTAGCTTGATTTGAGGAGAAAGGGATTGAGGAGCCCAGTTAGAGGGCAGTTAAAATGGGGAAGCAGAGTTCAGTTAAAGCAGTCAGGCTGGTGGGGCTTATTGCACTTTCCTTGTGCCTTAACCTCTGAGATGTGTTGGCTCGATTTGGTGCTCAGAAGTAGGGTTTCAACCCACAAATTTCTGACCGAGGGTCAATAGCATTTACTGGCTACATCTGATAGTGTTTCATGATAATGATAAGATGTTCTCTTTTAAAAGAGAACTTTAACATAATTACAGAAGTAATCCAGTTAGTGTTTTCATAAGTTTTTAGTTAGTACTTTGGTGCACAAAAGCAGGCAACGATTAATAGTAAGCCTCAAAAAGAAACACTCAGTCTTACTTTTCATTGTTCCATCCTCTTCGTCCTCTCCACTGTTGATCACCATGGTCCCCATCTGAGAGTCCAGCGTCGAGCTGTCATGCTCAATCATTGTTCGTGCACCTTCACTCATCGTGCTGGCCGCTCTCATGGTCCCAGTGTCCTCTGCACTTGCTCGAACCATGGTGCCCGAGTCAACATCATCCTCTTCCTGTGTCAAATATACAAAAAGCAGCTTGACATTGAAATCATAATTGTGTTATTGTCCAGACCAAACCCTTCAAACTTTTTTAGAAGATAGGAAATGATTAGGCTGTAGACTATTTTAAAGTTAAGTGTAAGGCATTGAATTCCAGATATTGGTCAAACTACTTGACGTTAAATAAAACACACTTTATTCATACACTATAGATAAAATACAACAAAATAAAGAAGAAATTGAAATAACCTATCACAAACTTTAACAGAATAATAAATTATTTAACAATTAAATAGTAACTGATCTAATACAGTCACATCCAATAAACGCACCCATGGAAAAGGCAAATTCAACAAAATAGATGGTCTCACAGAGAATTCTCCAGACCAAGAGGAAAATAAAGCAAGAGAAAACTGAGAAAAAAAAGAGTAGGAGGGAGCTTCAGGACCCCAGCAACAACTGAACTAAAACCCTGGTTCTGAGAGAGCTTACCCGCCCATTCAGGCTGCTTCTATGGTTCCAACTTTAAAGAAAAAAAAAACAAGGTCTCACAAACACAAGGCTCTGAGTAGACTGCTGGGCACCTCTCTCTCAACCTTACTTCATAAAAAAAACCCAGGACAAAATGCACCTCTTAAATTCACAGTATTGTCACAATTGCATTGTTAACCATATCTAAATTATTTATTTGGAGGCAGGTGGTGGGCATTAATCAGGGTTCCATATACAATGGCTCAAGGTGGACTCTTGTGGTCCAGTAGTAGTGTCCCTACCTCAGAGCCAGCAGGCTTGAGTTTTGTCTCACCTGCTTCAGGGGTGTGTGAATATATTTCTGAACAAGTTAATTAGAAAATATCCACAGAGGGCCAGGTATTGAAAATTGTGGTGCGGTTAAGTTCAGAGACATATGCTTGTGATGTTTAATTCTGCAAATACATGTCAGACTCAACAAATATTGGTCTTTCATTCAGTAGCTATCTGGGCAACAGCATGAAACATCCTGACAATGAATTTAAGAGAACATAAACAGGAAAAACAATCAGACAATATTATATGTGTACACCATCCTAATGCTGAAGCCTTCTCAGACAGAGAAAAAAATTCCGAACTAAATTCAATTTTGTTCATTCTTAATAGTCTAAATGCAACTGGCCACAGTTGACAGCAAAGGTTGGAGAGATTCAATGCGCTCTCTTTATAGCAGTACAAATCAAATGGAAATTTAATAAATTTTCAATATTTTGAGGGGAGAAAAGGGGACAATGATGTCAACTAGCAGTGGATTGGTGACCTGTGGGCACAGGATTAATTGGGAAAAAAAAAGGAAAAACACGGGGATTTTTTTTAGAAAACATAAGCCATTTTGATCTGGAATATGCTACCTGAAAAAGTTGAGAAAGCAGATTCATTAGGAACTTTCTGAAGGCAATTGGCTAAATACTCAAAATGGAGAGAATGTAGAGGATTGAATTTAATTTGATAGCACTTTCAAAGAGCTAGCGTAGGCATGATGGACCAATCAGCCCTCTTTTGTGCTGTATCAGTCCACAGTTCTTGAAAATGAACGCAGTTTTGTTGTAAAATTGAATAATAATACATTAAGAAATAGAATTAAAGTTACGAGGAAAGTAAATTAATATCTATATCTAGCAATCAAAAAGAAATATTATTGTAACCCCTCCCCCCATAAAAATACCACCTAGATGAACCATCCAAGACTGTTTTTTTCATAACCATATATTCAACATCACGACCAGAAATAAAAATTGTGGAAATGATTAAACTTTAATTCCTCATCACAACTTGATGTTCGATAGAGACATTAGCAAAGAAACAATAGTTTGAGTTAATAGGATCTAAGTCACGTGCATTACCATTCACTACAAAATGCAAAGGCAAAACAATTCGCGAAATTAGTCTGAGGAGTTTGAACTGAAAGTTCAAACTCAGTAGACCACAGATGAGTGGTGTTGAAAATGATAAATATTACACTGGTGGGGAGGCAGCATTAATGGGGAACCTCTTTCTCTGGCTAAGTAAGTATTCTATATCTGATGAAAGAGTGCTCGATGCTGGCACATGGTATATAAAATGGAAAGCACTCATTCTCTAGCACTGCTATTTCACCTTGGCAAGTGAAGGTTTGCTCACACACACACCACTGTCAATATGCATGCACACATTTGCACAAAACCAAATCCAAACAGACCAAACAACAGCAATATTAATGTACAGCTGAACTGCTGCATTTGTCAAACAATTGCTGCATGGCAAAAATAATTTGTTGTGCAAAGTGCTTCAAGATGATTTGACAATACAACAAAAACTATGCATTATCACACACATTTCTTGCACAACATTCCTTCCTTCAAAAACCAACATGCAACTTTCATTTTTAAAAGCATTGTAAAACCTCATGCAAAACTTCACACATTACAACCAACAGGCTATCCTCACCTCCATCTTATGCCTATTTTTACTCAGTAACACAAATTTTCTATACACTGGTCTCTAGACAAAGGAAGAATTACAAACTCATTAAGCAAAAGCAACCAGAATAACAGCTAACACAAATATGTCCACAAGAGAACAGTCTGGGTGATCTAGCCAGACCTTTAAGATTACATGTGGAGACCTGTCTTCAGTTCTGGGAGCAACACTACATTATTGATCTGGAGGGGCAAAGTGTAAATCTGTTTGGAGCATTTTTGTTTTGAGTACAGGATATCATGGAGCCCTCAAATCCAAGTGTTTAAGATGAAAGGATTTAATCAAATAGGTAGGGAGAAACCATTTCCTTTGGTGGGATGGAGACAGGGTGCAATGGGGGAGGGGAGGAATAGCTTTACATTTGGAGCTGGCAGTAGAAATCTGGAACTCTTCAATTTGCCTGAGTCTGGGGGTTGGTGGGGAGGGGGGGGGGGGTGTAGTAGATTAGAGGCTGAGGGAATCCAACTGAAAATTTCAACATTGTGATCAATAGATTTTTGAGAGGCGTGGGATAATAATGGATATGGAACCAGGCAAAGCATAAATAGCTAAGATCATCAGCCATGATTAGAATAAATGGTGGAACAGGATCAAGAGGTTAAGTGGTGTCTTCCTGTCGGAGACTGCTTCCTGTGTTATATTCTTCTTCCAGTTTAAAATTACTGCATAATAAGATATCCTTGACTCCTGGATACCGACGTTGTCCATTTCTGCGAATCTCCAAGGCTATTTGAGCAATATCAAGTATTGGGTAGGGCCCCCATTTACATTTAATGGGAGCTTGCATTTAAGACTAGACTCTGGATCAGGTTCTGAGGTTGCCTGACACCATGAACAGCCAAAGATAATTCAAACATAGTCAAGAGTAAATATTATAGTACTGGGAGACTGGATCTACTCAGGAGGAAACTTGGGCATCCAGCAAATATCTTATGCAGCTCATTGATCACACTAGCTTCCTGCTAAGCAACACCTTAAAAACCCATCTTGCTTTCAAATCCTTGCATGACTTCATCTCTCAACCTCAAATCTTCTGCAGCTCGATAATCCTCCAAAGATACCTGTACTACTCCAACTCTGGTCCCTGAGCATCCCCAAATTAAAATGCTCCACCACTGTTGGTTATGTTTCCAGATGCTAAAGCCCAAAATTCCAAAACTCAATTCTTAAAACATTATCTCCCTTTTCTTCAAGATGCTCCTCCTTTTTTGGTCATCTATTCTGACATCTCTTTCTGCGGTTCTGTGTTAACTTCCGCTTGAAACACTCAAAAGTGCTCATAGATCTTTTCCTGTTGTAGACATTATAGAAATTCAAAGGTGCTGTTTTGTCCATTACTACTAGCTAACTGGGGCATGTCCCATGACAAATAGTTCCCCCCTGGATTAATTATCAGATTGGAGGAGGGGTGGATCATTCAACTCCTCAAGCTTGATCTAACATTCAAATTAGACCATGGCTGATCACTTATCTATCTTGGTTCCAAGTACGATATTCTTTGAAAAAGCAAGAAAAATATCACATTGGTGGACCCCACTGATGCTACAAGAGCCACCAAGTGGACCTTGCATTACAGTCTCATGATTTGTTGAACTATACCACTAACAAATGCCTGATTTGCTTTTAAAAGTAACCATTAGTCCAACCTCCTCAAGTGCAAGACTAAAATTCTGGCATGTGGCTCAAACTCTCACCTTCTGACCAAAGGCAAGAGTACTACTCACTGAAACAAGCTGACACTTTTAGTACAACTTGAGCAAAGATGAATCAATAGAAATCTGGCAGAGACTTACCGAGTTCTCCTCATCGTCCTGATCCAAGTCTCGCTGTTGCTCCTCCTGACGCTTGAGCTTAATTTCCATCATATCATTGATGAGATCCCGCAGTATTGACACAGGTTTGGCACTTTTAATGAAGGGATGCTGGAAGGTTAAAAAAAAGATGCATTTGAAAAATTCTGACAGAAGAGAAACTAAGAGTTTGATGGTTTGGCACCTCAAAATGCAGCACAGAAGTGAGTATTACAAAGTTGGAGTGTGAATCTTCTTTAACTACCATTCAACTATGAGTTTGGAAACTTCTAAATGTTACACAAGTCCATTAGGAATAGTCATTATAAACATAATTTAAACAGTACAGAAACAGGCCATTTGGCCCAAATGGTCTATGCTGTGTTTATGCTCTACAAAATCCTCCACATTATTTTGTCTTACCCCCTTCATGTATCCTTTTATTTCTTTCTCCATCATGCAGTTATTCAATTTCCCCTTAAATCTGTTATCTTCCTCCAATTAGTGCTCATCTCTCTCTCTGGGAAAAGTAGTTGCTTCCGGATTCCTTATTGACTACACCCAACTCATGTGAAAACTTTGAAGTAGTAAGCAAATAAGAATTTTTGTAGACAAACAAAAAAATAACAATTCTTTGGGCAGATACTTAGAAGGGAGAAGCTAGAACAACTGGGAGTGACTGGTAAAATTGAGGCTAGCAGAGCAAGAGAAAAATGAAGGAACAGATTTTCCAACAGTTGCAGAAGCAGAATAGATGTAAAATATTAACCACTATCAAGGACCAAGAAATTTGGAGAGGCATGATCAACAATATTATAAAACATAGTACCTGAAATAGTGACTGTGTTATATTTGTGACCATTAGTGTTAGTCTCCCCAAGTGAAAGCTGCCTCTTAAACACTTTCATAACTTGAAATACCTTGAATAGGTCACTACTCAGCTTTACCTTTCCTCGAGAACCCAAGTCCATATTTTTCCTAATATTGATGAGTCATCAGGTGCACTAAATAGTTTTAATAATTTTTAAGCACAAATGCAAACATTTTTCATTAATATGTATTGTCAGTTATTAATATGCATTGTTAATCACTTATAATTTTACATGCAATGGTTGTACTTGTTGGGCAGCAGTTGCTGAATACAAAACCAAAACACACAGGAGCAGAATGAGGCCACTGGGCCAAGCTAGACTGCTCCACTATTCGATCACAGCAGATACAATTCTCAATTCCATTCTCCTGTCTTCTCCCCGTAAACCTTGATCTCTTACTAAGCAGGAACCTCCGTTGTAGAATACATCGTGACTTGGCATTCACCAACTTCTGAGGAAGAGTTCCACAGATTCATCACCCCCTGGCTGAAGAAATCTCTCATCTGGGTTCCAAAGAGTCGTCCCTTCACTCTGAGGCTGTTCCCTCATCTCTCCGATGAGTGGAAACCATCTCCTTATCCACTATCTCGGCCTCTCAGTACTCTAAATTTCAATCAGTTCCACCCCCCTCAACCTTCTAAACTCCACTGAGTACAGGCCCAGATTCCTCAACCACTCCTCACATGACAAGCCATTCATACCCAGACATACTAAAAGTTACACAAATAACCAATATAAGATGATCACAACATTTGCTGGAAGCTTTGTATCTTCACACTGCACTGCAGCAAAAAAAAAGTCCAGGCATTTCATCCTTTTAAAATTAAATAAAAAGATGGGAGACATTAGCTCCAATGCACACGCTCTATGGTAATGCCTCAACCAATCAGAATCAACTTACTCACCAACTAACATCCATTTCTCCTGAAGTATAAATTGCTGGTCTCTTTGAACTCTGGCATTCTTGCCTCTGTCCTGATGAGTGCAAGATGAAAAGCTTTGATAATATGTCTCCTTTTTCAGCAACAAATTTACACTCAAAGAAAATAAAGACACAAACTTCTACAGAATTTTTCACAATCTCAGGATATCTCAAAATGATTCCAGAGTTTACAGTATGGTTTCCTCAGTTCTAACAACAAAGCTTCTGCCCAGCTGTTATTAGACTATCGAATGGATTCTCTAGCCTCCAATAATGCTGATCTTGCTAATGTTGATCTCTCTTTTACACCCTTTGCAATGTAATCGTTATGCCTGTCTAATCCTCTCTGAGCTGTACATCCTCGCTTACTATGATCTGCCTGTACTGCTCGCAAACAAAGTTTTCACTGTATTTCGGTACACGTGACAATCAAAATGAGTTTAGAAATCAGCTGCTACTTCTACACCCTACTCCCATAAATTACAACTGTCAAGAAACAACCATTTATCCTGTAAGTGCACTTAATGTTGAAACTGCATTTCATCCCTGGTCCTACTGTCAGTGTAAGTGCAGCAGATGTCCCACGATCAAACAACTGAATTTTTCCACCAAGCAGAGTTCACTTGAAAATATCCCACTGACTCTGATAATTAGAATCTTGCTGCCTCAGTGCCCTGGCCCTTGGAAGACGAGTTGAACTCCTGTCAAGGGTAGGAAAAAGATAAGCTGCTCTCGACGTCTTTCACAACTTCAGTATGCCCCAAAGCGCTTTACAGTTAATGAAGGTCAGTGTTGAAATGTAGAAAATGCAGCAGCTGTTTTGCACACGGCAAAGTCCCACAAACTGCCAAACAATAACAACCAAATATTATGCTTTAATGATGTTTGAACATTTTTGTTCAGTTTCTGTGTTTCCAAATCCAGTTTTTAAGTTTGGTTTCAATCCTGGGTCTTCCCACCGCAGAACTCATCTGAGCTGAAGTGCCAATTCATTAACACCAGGAATGTGCAGTGACCCATATGATCAAAATGCACCTGAAATACTGGGAAAATGCACCTACATCTTCTGGATACCTGAAACTCCAACTTGGGTCAATATTCCCTACTGTGCACAAGGTGTCAGATCAGGTTATCAATGGAAGATGTGCTTTCGTTGCCTTGTGAATCAATACTGAATAGCTAGTTCTGCAAGTTGCTTCATAAAGTAAACGACATTCTATGTCCCATCCATCACTAACCCTTACAAGCTAGCTGATTCATCGATAGAGATTGAGATGATGAATGGCAGAGTGGATTAATCTAAAGTGCTTGATTAGAATTCCAGCCAAGTTGGAGACACAGTGGGACCAAAATAAATCCATACAAATCTCTCAATATCCAGAGAACAGGCAACACAGACGGACAGTTTTATAATGTGTGCTGTATTGTAAAAGCTCCAAAGAAACATGCAATTAACAACCTGCAGTTGTTTATAGCTAAGGCAATGATTTACTCTTCATGGAATGGTACTTTCAACACCACCAGCGCAGTATTTGAGCAGCAAGTGACCAACCAATAGAATGTTATGACACATCGAGTAACTTGCCCAACATACAACTTCAACACAAACCACATCATTACAGGCCCATCATGATCTCTGCCCTTACCTGCCTCCCATCCAGCACCTGGATCCAATCCCCATCACAAAAGCAGCTTTTTAAATAAAGCCTAGAATTGCATATAAATCAAGTTCAGCATATTGAAAATACCCGCTATTCGACAGCTCCCAGGTGGAGCCAAATTAAACTGTTTGAATACACCTTGTTATCAGCATCAGATTCCATCATAATGCACAATACATTGGAGCTCTTTCAGAATGCCATATCCCTGCTCATAGGTACTCTAGCTCAGCACTTCAATTAACATTGCTCTCATGAGGCTCCCAGTGACATTCCCAAAAATCAATTTCAAGAATCTTCAGGTTCCTCTGCAGCTCCATGTTGGAGTGGTCTGCAGTCTATTCTCCCAACATGCCTCCAGCAAAGACCTACCAGTCATTTCCAGTCTTTCCTATTTCAACAATAACAGACTGTTTCTCAACATTGTGATACTGTCCTGTGCAAAATTCCTCAGTTGAGCAAAGACTTCTATTATAACAAGCTTTCAATACAACCAGCGAGTCCACTTTGATGGCTGCATTCCATGAATTAATATAAGCATGAGTCTACAACTTTCTGAATGAGCTCTACTGACCGAGCAACAGCTAAAATGCTTGCTGCGAGAATGTTATTTTCAACTATAACGTACCTGCAGCAGCTGTGTGGCAGCAGCCCTTTGTTCTGGGTTTTTAACTAAACACTGCTTCACAAAATCCGTAAATTCATCTGTCCAGAGTTCTGGTTTCCGGAATGTTGGCGGTGGGTTTGTGGGAATCATGAAAATAGCCTGCAGAATAGGGAAGAATATATATTCAGGTCACTTGCAAACATCTCATTAAATATGCAAAGCTGAGCTTCGTTGAAGAAAAATGCCACTGTAGAAGATCTAAAGGTCAGCTCTCTGGTGTCACATCCAGTAACTAGCTACTTTAATGTGATATTTATAATTTATACATTATTTTATAACACTTTGTGAAGATAATTTCTCATCAATTACAGCCTCGAGTGCTACAGAACATTTGCAGTGAACATTTCTAAAGATTCAAACTTAAAAAGTTTGTACACGTTCCAACTCTGGAAAGTAATGTGAACCCCTAACCAGAAGACTTGGGGCATATGAAGCGCAACTCATGTAGATGTGAAGCTAGGTCTTTATTTACAGGCCAACATTCAAGAAGCTCAAAACCAAGCAAGACAAAAAGAGCCAACTTGATTGGAACCCCATCTACCACCTTAAACATTCACTCCCTCCAAAAGTGTTTAGTGTGTGCCACCTATAAGATGCATTATGACAACTCCCCAAGGCTCCCCTAATGCAGCCTTGCAAACTCTGGCCTCCACTACTAAGAAAAGTAAGGGCAGCAGATACATGGGAGCACCACAGTCTGCAAGCTGTCCTCCAAGAGGTACATGATCCTAACACCATTCCTTAAGTATTGCTGGCTCAAAATCCTGGAACTCCTTCCTTAAGGGCAGTGCGGGTCAACCAACAGGACATGAACTGCAGCAGTTCAAGAAGGCAGCTCACTACCACTTTCTCCAGGGTGATTACAGATGGACAATAAATGGCAATGGCCACATCCCAAAAACAAATTTTAAAATGTGAAATGAAGAAAGTTCAGCAAACACACACACAAAGTGGTCAGCTATTGTAGCAAAAGCAAAAAATCTTTCTATAATCCAGCTTTTATCATAAGAGTTAGGAGCAGGAGGCCAATCAGTTCCTCAAGCCAGCCCAGCCATTCAATAAGATGATGGTTTTTCAAATGATCGAATCCCTACAGTATGTAAATAGGCCATTTCGCCCATCAAGTCACACCAACTCCACCCAAGAGTATTCCACCCAGATCCACTTCTCTTACCTTACTCCTATAACTCTGCATTCCCATGGCTAATCCACATAGCCTGTACATCCCTGGACACTACAAGGCAAATTCGCATGGCCGATCCACCTAAACTCCACATCTTTAGGCTGTAGGAGGAAACCGGAACACCCAGAGGAAACAAATGCAGACACTGGGAGAACATGCAAACTTCACTCAGACAGTTGTTTGAGACTGCAATTGAACCTGGGTCCCTGGTGCTGTGAGACACAGTGCTAAGGCTGAACTATCCGAGGTCTCAAAACTCCTCTTTTGTGCCAGCTCATAACCCTCAACTCCCTGATATTTCAAAACACTGTTTAACTCAATTTTAAATACTTTCAATGATTGAGCCTTCACAATTCTTTGGAGTAGAGAATTACAGGCATCCCTACCCTCAGATAAAATTCCTAACATTTCAGTTTTAAATGAATGTCCCCTTATTCTGAAACTATATCCCCTAGCTCAAGATTTGCCCAACAGTGGAAACATCTCAACAACACTCAGAATCCTGTATAAGGTCCATCAGGATTGAAAGTTGGGGACCCTTGGACAAAATGTTGAACTGTTGCTTACTCTTTCAAAAAAGTGCTGTTTCTTTAGCACCTTTCACAGAAGATATCCCAAATTCTTTATTACCAATTGGAATAATCTTGAGCTTATGTCATGTAGGAAATCTGCTAGTCAATTTGCCCATAGCAAGACTTCTGATAGATTAGCAACCAGAAAATTGTTTTGCTAGGTTGACTGAGGGATGAACATGTGATGCCGAGACATCCAATCATCTCTGAATGGTGCCATGGCATCTTTCACATCCATCTTAGAGGGAAGACAGGATCTTAGTCTTAAGTGCAGGTGACAACTCAAGTAGTACAACAATCCCTCTGCACTGCAGTGCAGTACCAGCCTAGATACTTGTGCTCTAGGGCTTAGAATGGGACTGAATATGCAACCTGTTAGTTCAGAAATATGAATGCTGCAGACTGAGCCACAGCTGACACCACCTTTAACAGATGCAGACTCACAACACACTTCCTGCACCTTTTATTTCAACTTTTCTTGTTTCCTTTTCCATTCTAACAATGATAAGGGCACTCTGTTAGAATTACTAACCACGTTGTAAACAAGAGCATTTAATTAATTAAAGATGTTCTCGTTTGTGCTCTCTGCAAATGTCAAAACATTATTTGGGGCAAAGAGGCCACATTGTAGCGTTGCTTTCTATTGGCCCCAATGCCAGCTCAGTACTGCAAGTAAGTCCAATCGGCCATGATCGAGTTAAACTGTGGAACAGGTTGGAGGAACTGAATAGTATCCTTAACTTTGAAAGTCACATTACTTTCTTCCCACTTGGAGTCTGTTTTCGGACTACGTGCTGTGGAGAATGGTGTAAACAGTGTAGGATGGGACGTGAACACTTCAGTCATGACTGCAGCGCATATGGCTCTTAAATATCCCAATGTGGCCGAATGCTTTGCCATTACTTGCCCGCATTGGATGAATGTCGGCGTATGGCGGTTTTCCTTCAGCCATTTCTATTGCTGAAATCCCTAAAGACCAGATGTCTGCCACGCAGTTATACCCAATTTCTTGAATCACTTCAGGTGCCATCCAGAATGGAGTTCCAATCACAGTGTTCCTTTTGGCCATTGTATCCTGAATAAAGACAGATAATTTATTAAAGGGAATTTTCCCAAATGGTGTGTTACATCTGAGTTTAAAATCATAGAAGTGCACAACACAAGACTGGGCCATTTGACTCATTATATCCATTACATTCGCGATGAGTGGTTCAATTAGTCTCACTCGCCTACTCTTTCCCATAAATATAAAAAACTAATTTCTAATTAAATATTCCATTTCCTATTGAAATGTACTATTCAATATGTTTCCACTGTGCAGTGATTTCCAGGTTATTAAAAATAAACTCTGTGCAGAACTGCTATAGGCAGATATACATTGCTGTCATTTTTGAAACAATGGATTGATTGATTATTTATTAAAAGAGCTGAATTTAATCCAAATTTCCAATAAATGCACTAAGTGCAGACCTGGAATTAGAGGCCAATAATTAGCTTCACACCCTGATGGGTGGAGAGGGTGGAAATAAGTCATAATAACAGTGCCCAATTATTATTCAGAGATCTTTGTTAGGAAATGTAGTAGTGCAGGATGTTTAGGGCAGATTCATAGAATTGCACAAAATTTACAGCACAGATACAGACTACTCAGTCTAACCAGCCTACATCAATGCTCATACTTAAGAGTCTTGACTCACTTCTCTTCTATTCATCATACTCTACTGTTACCTTTTGTTAATTTCTCACCGTGCATTGCGCTGGCTTCTAATGAAATGCATCTACACAAGTACTCCCCAAAAACAGAGTTCCACATCTTCTTTTGAATTTCCTGAATTTGTAGTGATTATTGTGTGATTATCTCCAAAGTCTGACAGCTTGACAACTGAAAATATTTATGCCACATCCACCCAAACAAACTAATCTCAATTTTAAAGATTGCTTGGTCCCTGACTGAAAATACTTTGGTTTAGCATCACCTTGTGGCCAAGTGGAGAATACAGACAGACAACACAAACAGCCCAAAAGAATTTGCATTTTGCAAAGTCAAAGTTGCATAGTGAATGGTAGGACCTAAGGGGTCTAGTGAAAGAGGGGGACATTGGAGTTCAGGTGCATGGTTCTCTGAAAGTGCAGTCACAGGCAGACAGGGCAGTAAAGGAGGCTTTTGGCACATTGGCCTTCAGTCAGGGCACTGAGTATAGAAGTTTGGAAGTTATGTTGCAGTTATACACGATGTTGCTGAGGCTGCACTTGTCAAGTGCTGAGTTCAGTTTTGGTCACCTTGTTATAGGAAGGATATTATTAAACTGGAAAGACTGCAGAAGAAATTTACAAGGATGTTGCCTGGACGCAATGGTCTGAGTTATAGGGAGAGGTTGGACAAGCTAGGAGATTTTTCTTTAAAGCGTTGCAGACCGAGGGGGCACCTTATAGAGGCGTATTGGATCATGAGGGGCATGGATAGGGTGAATGCACTCAGGATTGGGGAATCAAGGGCTAGGTTACATCAGTTTAGGGTTAGAGGGGAAAGAATAAAACAGAACCTGAGGGGCAACCTTTTTTTACACAGAGGGTGATACGCATATGGAATGAGCTGCCAGCAGAAATGGTTGAGTCAGGTACATCAACATTTAAAAGGCATTTGGACAAATACATTGACAGAAAAGGATTAGAAGGATATGGACCAAATGCAGGGAAATGGGGTTAGCGTGGACAGACATTTTGGTCGGCATGGACCAGTTTGGGCCAAAGGGCCTGTCTCCATGGTGTAGGACTCTGACTCCAAATTAGATATTGTTCCAGAACATTAATAGATTGACACGATTCACAGATTGTGTTATTTCTTGTGAATTAACCGAGTTGTTTCATGTAACTTGCTCATCAATGACCAAGAGCTCAGGTAACCAGTGCCCATTTGACAGTTACTGATTAGCAAAGATCCAGGTTTGATTCCTTTGATTAGTTGAATTAACTGGCATGAGCTAGGTTTACCAAGTAGTAAACTTACCTTCAACTGGGTAGGATCTTCAAGAAAGAAAATCACTCAGGTTTGTTTTTGGAAGAGCAGTAGCATACAGACATGGTTGATTCATTCCAGTAGCATGGGGGAAATTATCTGCACATGCACTCAGTAGGCTCACAAGAGTACATGGGAAGGAGATCATGTTTTCTGTGCAATCTAAGACTGTATACCCTTTCATAAGGTAGTCATTTGGGTGAGATACTGCTCTGTATTATATTCTGAAACCACAATCAAAAAAGTCTAGACCATATCTACTTCACTTCCTAAAATTGTCATCACTACATCATAGAACAATATCGTTGTCAATAGTCTCTCTAAATCAAGCATGACTGAATTATCTATAATAGATACAGACAATTGACAAGGAAGCCCCCACCGTTGAAGGTTTGTAAATCTAAAGCCATCTGTCCCTCCCAAGTATGCTATACTTCCCACAATTTTCTAATTATTCACGTATTATAGCACTTACTCTACACTGTACTAAAGAGCCCACACCAAGGTTATGTTCTCAAGTCCTAGTGTGGCACTCAAACCACTATCTCCTGGGAAAAATGATAATACCAATACCATGACAAGTACAGGAACAGCATGAGTTCACTAGACCCTTAGAGTCAGCTTGACCATTTAATAACATCCAGTAATCCGCATCTCAATTCCACTTACCCACCTTTGTTCCAGATTCCCATGATATCTTCATCGAATAATATGTAATCTATTCATCGTAGTCTTTTGATGGGGCCGCAAACGCGTCTTATGGAAAGAGTTCCAGATTTCCAGAGTCTTGCTTAATTATTTACATTTTATTTTACTTCTTCATGACACCCCCAGAGATTTTCTGCATCTGCTTTATCAAAGTCTTGTAATGTTTTAACTACTTCAATGAGACTACCCTCAATCATCTATATGAAGGGGATACAAACTTGTGTGAGTATTCTCATAACATAATCCTTAAAGTCTGCCTGGGTTGGATCTAATCTGCAAAACATTTACAGCTAAATAGCTAGAGATTAGCTTATAAATATATAAAAACATCATGTTTTACTTTGCTTTTCTGAAGCTTCTAACTCATACTCTTAAGCTGCAATGGCCAGTGCTTTGGAAGAAATTACACCCTCTCATCAGCTACCAACCCTAGGTTCATCAGAAGGTCAAAGAATGTGTGCTATAATGGCTCCATCTCCAGATCATGTTATCCTCAAACATGGGAACACTGAATTTACTCATATCCTCCAATTAATCCATCCTGGGGAGGGCAGTCCCTGCACCCTTTTAGGCATGAAAATGGTCTTGATTCTGATCAGTACGTCTTTAACTTTGGAGCTTTGCTTCTTTACTGTCCTGGTAAGATAGACAAAGGAAAAACAAACTTGCCATGGGGAAATAACTTGCTTACAAAATTGTCACGTGCTGTTTTGTTACCTGGACTTGTACCATGCTTCAGTTCAGAGATTACTTACAGTAAGCTGACCAGCAACTCCAAAATCAGCCAGTTTGGCGTGGCCCTCATTGTTGAGTAAGATGTTTCCAGCTTTGATATCCCTGTGGATTTTTCTCATGAAGTGTAGATACTCCAGTCCTTTCAATGTGGACTGTAAAATTGTGGCGATCTCGTCCTCTGTTAACTGAACAAAAAAAAAACAACAGTTTTACTGCATAGCCTTGGAAATATTTCAACAGATCAACTGTTGGACACTTCAACTGTTTTTCGTTGTTAGCTATAGTTCACTGGGTAACTGCAGCATTTGCTACATTACAACAATGATTACACTTCAAAATTACTTCACTACCTTTCAAATGCTTTGGTAAGTGCTACAGTTTTGATGAGTTCTATAAAAACAATTGTTTCTTTCTTTCAAAGTTCTTGATAAGATTTAGCTTCTAGATAATTCTCAAAAATCTACACAATAATCACATTTTATCCCACTGCAAGATGCATATCTACTGGCTTTCTCTCTGAATCTATCATCTGTGCTTCATCCTATTGAATCACCTTTATAGGTTCCCTGTACTCTACCCTCTCTCCCAATCTGTACTGTAAGTACATATCATCTTTCATTTATATCACAGGATGTTTTACAGCCAACAATGCATTTTTGAATTATAGGCACCACTGTAACATCGGAAAACCCAATTTGCTCTGCTTTGATGGTTCTAATCAGTCATTACGTTTCCTCCAGAATTCCAAGACTACAATCTCGGGGCACTTCAGTGCAATGGTTGGAAAACAACACCCATATCTCCTTGAAGTTCTTGAATAGGGCAAGGAGATGATAACACTTCGGTGCAGACATGTTATTTCTGTTTTGCATTTAACCAACAGAAACCACCTTGTATATTTTCATCTTTGACCTAGCTTTATCTCAACATTTACAAAGACCACCTTTTTGAAACTCCCACATTGCTGACATTCTTAAAACTGCTTCCAAGAAGTTGCTTCCCCTTCTGTGGCAAATACTTCACTTAAATACTGAAGGCCATTCCAAGGTAGTGCTCGCTAGCCTCAGGCACTTAAGATCACAGTCATCCTGGTTACCTGTAACTTCTAAACACCCCATCGTAACAGTGTCTTTTTCTCTACTTTTATGAGTACCACAGTCAATGATCCTCTAAGCTCTCGGCTTCTTTCAAACAGATACAAACTAATGAGATGAACTACGAGTGATCTGATCGAAGTCTTCAAGATATTAAGAGGAGACAACAGGGCAAATATGGAAAGACCATTTCCACTGGTTGGGGATTCTAGAATTAGGGAGCATAGTTTGAGAATTAAGGCCAGACCATTCAGGAGAGATTTTAGGAAGTACTTCTATACATAAAAGGGAGATGTTGTTTGGTACTCTTCAACAAACAGCAGTGGAATCTGGATCAGCTGTTATTTTTAGATCGGAGATAAATAATTTGTTTGGCAAAGACTATTCAAGGCAAATATATAGAGTCAGACCACAGATAAACCCTGATCTCCCAGAAGGATGGATCAGGCTTGAGGGGCTAAATGGCCTACTCCCATTCCAATATTCTTAGAAAAGGTTTCCTTTCTTCTCCTGCATTTTACTTTTGAACTGAAAACATATTATGCTGTTCCATAGTCATGGAGATATACAGCACAAACAGACTCTTTGCTCCAACTCTTCCATGCCGACCAGATATCCTAAATAAATCCAGTCCCATTTGCCAGCATTTGACCCGTGTCCCTCCAAACCCTTCCTATTCATACACCCATCCAGATGCCTTTTAAATGCTGTAATTGTACCAGCCTTCACCACATCATCTGGTAGCTCAATCCATACACATTTCCTCCACAAAGTCAACATCTCTCAAGATGTAAAACCAGAACTCCTTTCGCTTTTCAGTTTTGTTCTCCTTCAACATCCTGAGACTGTTACAATACAGGCCCTTGATTTATCTCGCCTTTCCAATTCTGATGGTGGCTTTTGGTTAGGCCTTAAACTACTTTTCTCATTTAAAAACTAAGCCATGAAATCATTTTAAAGGTTAAGTTACATTTTCCAAGAGTTTCCATCCCACGTATGGATTTAGGCAAAATTTCCATTATGCTGACAATTTGCCCTTAAATGCACACTGCTCCTGGGAACAACAACACTAATCTACATCATCAAATGGTGTTTTCTCTCAACCCTATACCAAAATAGTCTGACATGAGGGTAGAAGTGGAACAATAGATCACTTGGTGGCATAATCAAGGAGATAAAACTTCTCTGAAGAAGCCATGCCTTTCATAACTAAGTCAACAGTCCTGGCCTTCTCAATCCCTCCATGGTCTTGTGCAAGTTACATGCAAGGTTACAAGGATGGGGCAGGGGGGTGGGTTTGGGTGGGAAGCTCTGCAGAGGGTTGGTGTAAACTCAGTGGACTGAATTGCTTACTTGCACACTAAGGATTCTTTGATTCCTTATGATGAAGTAATTCTGTAATATCTTCATGTCGCTGATATTCTGAATATCATTCATGTAATTGGAATTTCTCTGGTCACGTGTCAAAGCAGTTTGAAAACAAACATTAATAACCTGTGTCGCTAAAACATCTTCTTGGCCTGCCAGCTGTCACTATTTACGCAAGTTGGGATTGGTTTTGACAACAATGTTCTGGTGTGAAATGCTTCCTCTGAATTAGCTCAAGAACTAACCTATAACTGTAACAATAGATCACCAAGTGACATAACCAAGGAGTAAGACTCTGCTGATGAAGCCATGTCTTTCATTATTCATTCCTATTAGTCAGTAATCCTCATTTTTGAATCTCTCCATGGTCTGGTGCAAATGCAAATAGTAATTGATGTGAAGTTAGGACAAGCACCAAATCTTTAATCACCTACCCAATCAGATGGGCTGAGTAGGGCTAAGATGTTGAGATCATAAGTATCTAACATTCACATTGGGGCAAAGAAATTGACTATTTTGGTTTGTTCTGGCTAACGAACAGAATACCACAAAAAGAGGAAATAGACTGTAGCAGATATTCCAGCATGCAATCCACTCTCATACAAATTCGACAAAAATACACAAGTGGATTTGTTGTCCAAGTATCTTATTTCTCTGACCTCTCATACACTAGCTACCATTTAACCCATGTTTCAAAACTATAGCACAAAGGCGCCAAGATTAATTCCACAACATCAGGTTATAGTCCAACAGGTTTATTTGGAAGTACTTAGCTTTTGAAGCACTGCTCATTCATAGGTAGCTGTGGAGCAGGATCATAAGACAAAATTGTGTCTATAACTATAACCTGGTGTTGCATGCTTTTTAAGCTTTGTCCACCCCAGTCCAGCACCAGCACCTCCACATCAAGATTAATTCCAGTCAGATTTTTCTGGTTTATACTGCAAGATTAAATCTGAGCACAGGAAAATGTTTCGGTAATTACCCACTTTCCACAGCAACCCATTGAAATAAGAGAAACAGAACCAATTTTCCAACTTATAAGCACATTTTGAGTTGGGTTACAGGTGTAACAAGTAGAAAATCAGAAGGAGCAACAAGAAAGGTGGCAAGCAATTTTGAGAATGACATTTTCGGGATGTAAACGTATTTTGTTATGCTTGTCAGTTTTTCACTTCAATTCCCTCTGATTTTTATTTTCAGAAGTATTGCCTTAATTGCACAAGTTAGAAATAATCGCATTTTAGTTTAATAATGCTGTGGCTAGAACATAGAACATAGAACAATACAGCACAGAACAGGCCCTTCGGCCCACGATGTTGTGCCGAACTTCTATCCTAGATTAAGCACCCATCCATGTACCTATCCAAATGCCGCTTAAAGGTCGCCAATGAATCTGACTCTACCACTCCCTCGGGCAGCGCATTCCATGCCCCCACCACTCTCTGGGTAAAGAACCCACCCCTGACATCTCCCCTATACCTTCCACCCTTCACCTTAAATTTATGTCCCCTTGTAACACTCTGTTGTACCCAGGGAAAAAGTTTCTGACTGTCTACTCTATCTATTCCTCTGATCATCTTATAAACCTCTATCAAGTCACCCCTCATCCTTCGCCGTTCCAACGAGAAAAGGCCGAGAACTCTCAACCTATCCTCGTACGACCTACTCTCCATTCCAGGCAACATCCTGGTAAATCTTCTCTGCACCCTCTCCAAAGCTTCCACATCTTTCCTAAAGTGAGGCGACCAGAACTGCACACAGTACTCCAAATGTGGCCTAACCAAAGTCCTGTACAGCTGCAACATCACCTCACGACTCTTGAATTCAATCCCTCTGCTAATGAACGATAAGTGTACATTTCCCTCAGCTCGCCATAAGGCTGGCAGACTAACAGCTGGCCTGAACACAGCAATCACTGTCGAATTACTGCTCTGCTCCTACTTTATTGTGGCATGACCAAACTCCAGATTTCTGAACAACTCTTAGAATTTCAGAAAAGTCTTCCATTAAATTGTTTCCTCATACTGCTATATTCTGGATTGTGTTAAAAACATTTTGGGACAATTAAAGTTTTTCAGCACATAAGTAAGGGAGCATACCAGTGAATAGGTGAATGCGTAAGGTGGCAAGGCAGGATGGGTAGTCAGGCGATGGGTGGAGGAGGGATTCAGAGAGTCATGGGGAAGTTAAGGGACCATTGGGAGGTGTGGGATCCAGGTGGTGGTGAACAGCTAAATTGGGTTGGGGCAGTTCATGGCCACAGGGTCAGTTCTATATTTATGTAGTTAACTAGGAGTTAAATCTGTTTTTTTTCTATCTAACATCTCCTGGGTAACTATTCAGGAAAGCACATCAAAACTCTGAAGTTTTCAAATTGAGCTTTGAATCGGAGACATTTTCAGAAGCTTCTGGGATCAAGGGAGTTGCCAGTGAGAAGTTTAAACTTCTTAGCAATTCTAACAGAGTCACTGCATCAGAACTTCCACTGGGTTCCGAAAAGTCTTGAGTCAAACGTCTAGTCTCCTACTATGCGGGGACCAGAAGATCTAAGCCACTACTGGCTCGCACATGACTCCCAAGCAGATGTAAGAGTGATACTGCGGAATATATATTCACATAACAATTAGTTCCTAGTTCTTTACAAATCATACAACATAACATTGGTCAGTTGCACAACTACTGTAAGTACATATTTTTGGTTCTTTCCCCATTATTCCCTTTGACCCAGTAAAATTAGTCTGTCATTTAAGCTCTTGTTTCTTCCAGCCTATCAGACTTTTGTTTTAATCCTTGTCCTACCTATCCCTTAATGTCTATTATATCGGAGTTTTCCCAATTCTGATGATCCAGAATGTAAACCCTGTTTCTGTCTCTAACATTTTGTTTCTATTTCAGTTTTGCAGCAATCACAGTACTTTGCTTTTTAATTCATATCTCACTGACAGAGTTCACAGAGGGAGAGTTTCCCACACAAATCATTTGTCTCATTATCAGGTCTCCTTTCAAGCCACAGTATTTATTCAAATACACAGCAAACAGTTTCTTGGTTTATTTCAGCTTCTCTTACATTTTCAAAGCATGGCACCTCAGACTTCACAATAAAATTAAATTAACTTGGCATTAGAACTTAGCTTGCCATCTCCAATTACACCAAGAGTTTTATTTTGTTCTGTCACCCTCCGGTTCCCCTGAAGGTCACAACAGACGCTAGGAACGGTTCCAAGAATAGGCAAAAGTGATTCCTGATGAAGGGCTTTTGCCCAAAACGTCGATTTTCCTGCTCCTCGGATGCTGCATGACCTGCTCTGCTTTTCCAGCACCACTCTAATCTAGACTATGGTTCCAAGGATAGTCTTGCACCAGGTGTTAAGACAAATTTTGTGTTGAGCAAGATATTCAAACATTTGAGACTAAGATGATTTCAAAAGAGGAAAAACACTAATTTAAGATGGCAACAGTGATCACTTAACCAAGTTGAGGCAAGCTCATGAAACCATCAATAAGCTATAGTTAGAGTCTTACAGATGTACAGCTTGAAAAGAGACCCTTCGGTCCAAATCGTCCATGCTGACCAAATATCTTAAATAAATCTATTTTAATTTGCCAGCATTTGGCCCATATCCCTCTAAACCCTTCCTATTCATATACCCATGCAGGTGTCTTTAAAGGCTGTAATTGTACCAGCTTCCACCACTTCCTCTGGCAACTCATTCCATACACATACCACCCTCTGCATGAAAAAAATGGCCCCTTAGGTCCCTTTTAAATCTTTCCCCTCTTCACCTTAAATTTATGCCCTCTAGTTTTGGGCTTCCTTACCCTGGGGAAAAAGACCTTGTCTATTTACCCTATCCATGCCCCTCATGATTTTATAAACCTCCATTAGGTCACCCATCAGCCTCCAAAGCTCCAGAGAGAAAAGCCTC